>NC_056561.1:19156889-19259282 GCF_013358625.1 Macadamia integrifolia | reverse complement strand
GTTAGGGTCAGGGTTCTACCCCCAAATGGAATGCCTGTCAAGGCATAAAAGCACAGAAGCGTGATGGTGATCTTGCCAACAAGAAGATGAAATAAATGAGTATTCAGCCACCACCGCTCCATCAAGGCCCCCACCAGTGCCGGATTGAACTTTCGGGTCTCTACAAGGGCTAACTGGCACAGGTATGATGCATCAACCATCTCCTTCACTCTACGAGGAAGTATCCTGTACCATGACCAAACCATGTTCAGATGGCCATACAGGGCCAAGGTAGGTGATTCCCTCCCCTTATGCTAATAGAAATAAAGAATAAAAAAAATAAAATAAAAACAAAAACAACATAAAAGATAATAAAAAAGAAAAAGAAAAAACAAAACAAGAATAAAAGATGATAAATACTGAATGAAATGCAAAGACTTACCCAAGAACCCCATACGGAGTTGCAGATGTGGTTCTGACTGTTGTGAAGAGTCTGCCTGGAGTGCCAATCGGCCAGACTGTCATCCCTTTGGGAAGAACTATTGCAACCCTCTAGCTAGATTTCTCCACAAGTCTTTCTCTTTCTTCTATCATCTATATTTTCCAAAATCAAAAGAAGCCCCAAAAAGTTTTCCAATTTTCACAAAAGCTCACAAGAATGTCAAATTCCCCAAATGACTCCTCCCTCAAGAACAAGATGAAGATCTTCAAGAACAAGAGGAAGGACTTCAAGAACAAAATGAAGAACTTCAAGAAAAACCTGAAGGTTCCAGAAACCCGAACCCACTCACTCACAAATTGTTCTTCACTCAGAAAATTTATAGTGAGGAATGAACAAAGGAGTGGGGACCATTTTATAGGAAAAAAAAATCATTTTCCTAAAAAAAAAAAAAAAAAAAAGATTCCAAATCAAGGCTCAAAGTTCAAAGTCCAAATTCAAGATTCTATTTCAAAAGTCCAAAAGATTAAAAATCCAAAGAAAAATCAAATTTAAGATTCTATTTCAAAGGTCAAAATTCAAATTCAAAAGTCCAAAAGATTAAATATCCAAAGAAGAATCAAAGAATCAAAGGTCAAAAAATCAAGAATCAAATTATTAATGTCTTTTACAGGGTTGAAAGAGCAGCAGATTTCTTTCCTATAATTAACAACACCAAATAGCCTAGCTTGGTTCGAAAGGACCTGCCTGGAAGACCAAATAGCCCAGCCCAGTTCGAAAGAACCCACTTGGAAGACCAGATAGCCCACCCCGATTCAAAAGAACCCACCTAAAGACCAAATTCCCTGAACGGGCACATGTAAAGCCCAACTAAAAAAAATTCAAAGATCAAAGTACTAACATTTTTTTGCAGGATTGGAAGAGTAGCGAATTTCTTCCCTACAATCGGCAGCCTAGGTAAGTTCTAAAACTCTAAAGTAGTTGAGAGCTATTATCTATTGTATTTTTCAACTCTGTCATAAATGAGCAAGATGATGGCAGTATATGCTCTGGGTGACAAAATGTGGTCGTTCTTTTCTTTGCCCTTCTCCTATTAGCACAGGCCTCGGCCAAAGAGAGGCATTCTATAGACACCCAATTTTGTCACCCTCCTCTAGCTATGATGAAATGTGGATCTTGGACGTGACTTCTAACTTCCAATCAACAGAGATGGTGGACTAAGAAAACCCAGAAACATTCCACTATCTAAAAACCCTGAAAACCCACGCGAGAAAGAGGGGGGTCCAATTTTGACTTTCTATATACGAAGAAATCTAGTCAAAATGACCGTATAGATGGATAGTGCTTGAAAATACGATTTTGATGATATATGGCACGTCAAAATCAGACCGTCAGATCTCCTGCAATTGTCGTCAAAAAATCATATTTTCCCACACATATGCCGTGCACACTGGCAAGACTATTGGAAACCTAGAAAAATCTCCTACCTTCCCAAATACCTCAAAATTCATCCCCTACCTACCCAAATACCAAAAATTCATCCCTACCTGAAAACCTTGGAAACCCCGCGCAGGAGAGAAGAAGGTCTAATTTTGACTTTTTATATACGAAGGAATCTAGTCAAGATGACCATATAGATGGATAGTGCTTGAAAATGTGATTCTGATGATATATGGTACGTCGAAATCAGACAGTCAGATCTCCCATGATCAATGCCAAAAAAATTTGTGCTCATGTTCGCGTTAGCCAATAGGCCAACCTGCATGCATGCTGCACTCTGGTCAGCAGGCCAGCCCACACTCATGCTACGTCCTGGCTGCTACCTAGCCCATGCCTACTGCCTAGTCAGCCCTGCCCACACGCGTGTTACACGGGCTGGCCAGCAGGCTAGCCCACACAACCTCACGCATGCGCCCCCGTACGACCCAGCCCGCACCCCAGCACGACGTAGCCTACGCCCTCACACGATGCAGCCCACATCCCTGCACAACCTTTCCTAAGTGCCAGCTAGTTGTAGCATGTGTGCCCACTGGCTGTAGCCCGCGCGTCCACAAGCTGCTGCCAGCTCCCCTGCTAGCTGTAGGCCACTTGCCCATAGGCTACTACCAGCACCCCCGCTGGCTACAACCCATGCCTGTGCCTACTGATGCCTAGCCCATACCCTTGCTGCTACCTATGCCCATGTGTATGCTGCCCCGTGCGCTATGTGCTGCACACGTATGCCACTTCCCATGTGCCATTGCCCGCACACCTATGCCACTACCCACGTGGCATGTGCCTCACACCCATGCCATTGCCCGCACACCTTGTACACATTACCTACCCTCCCGTGTTGGCCTTGCCCCGTGGACTTCGGCCCAATCTTGTGCGCCTTCATCAATGGCCGGGATTGTTATTCCACTGGCCTGATGGGTGAAGAGATTTTCTCCCCACCCACTTGAGACCAAAACCCCACTTTTTGGCTAAGAATTCTCTCTCCCAAAAAATCCCTTTTACCTGTTGGATAAAATCCCTCTTCACCCATTTTAGTCCAAGAACCCCTTTTACCCATTGGATTAAAGCCCTCTTCACTCACTTTAGTCCAAAAACCCTCTTCTGTCCATTGGTTAAAAATTCTCTCTCCTCCCCATTGGCTCAGAAATCCTATAAAAAACCCCCTTCTTTGGATTTCACACACCAAAAACCCCACCCTCACTCTATAGTAGTGAAGCCTTCTCTCTTCCTCTCCTCCCCCTTTTGATTTTCTTTGGGTCTTCGGAGTGATCTTAGTTAGGATCCGAAATCTTGTTCAGATCTTCAAAGTGTTCTTCGGGACTTTAAAGATCTTCAATCCAAGTTTTTAGCCCAATCCATTTTTTTCCAAAAATAGTATGTTCTTAGCCTCCCCCCTTTGAGTGTTCTTGGTTTTTACCAGAAATAGAATCCCTCCCCCCTTAAGGTTCTTTGGGTCTATGAAGAGATCTTTGTCAAGATCCGGAGTTTTGTTTGGATCTTCAAAGTGTTCTTCAAGGCTTTGGGGATCTTCAATCCATTATTAGGTCAATCCATTTCTTTCCAAAATTAGCAGTTCCTAGTAGAAGCTCTATCCGAGTGCCCCTAGAATCTTTCTAAAAATAGTCATTCCCAGCGGAAGCTCTGCTGAAGTGCCACCTCAGCCTAGCCCTCCCCTAGCCTCTCCCCAGCGGAAGCTCTACCGAAGTGCCACCTCAACCTAGCCCTCCCCTAGCCTGTCCTTAGTGGAAGCTCTGCTAGAGTGCCACCTCAGCCTAGCCCTCCCCTAGCCTATCCCTAGCAAAAGCTCTGCCGAAGTGCCGCCTCATCCTAAGATCGAAAATAGCCTTCCCTAGCCAAAGCTCTGTCTGAATCCAAATTTGAAAGTAACAGTTCCTAGCCGGAACCCTATCTGAATACCATCACAGTTAACTTCTCTCAAGAAAGGAAATTGAAGGTCAAGACCATTTTCCCCTGAGCCAAGATAACATGAAAGATAGTCTGAGCTGATACTAATCAGGGGCCCACCCCTCTTGACCCGAAATAGGGGTTAAGTTCAGGTATAGTTTCTCAACCAACTTGTCATCATGTAGACTTTATATAGACCTTGTTTTAATATATATATATATAGTACTTTAAATTCAGTCAATGTATATATGTGTGATAACTTAGCCATGCATGTGGAATAGTAATAACTGTGGAAAATGTTCGTTCTTAAGCATCTAGTAGGAAGACCGATTGAATCGGGTAGATTGGGTCCCTAACACCTTCCTAATTCTACAACCTGACACTTACCCTAAATCTCTGGACTAGACCAAATTTTGGGCTCTTTTCTCAGGAATTGGGCCCACCCCTGGGTCCTAGACCCATAATCCTAGGTAGCGATTCCAAACCCCCATTTGTATGATCCTGATCCCCATATTGGACAATCATCAAACCCCTGTCTTGAATGACAAATTTCACACTCTTGCGAAATAGGCCTCCACATATCACCGAGTGGAGATACTGCAGTACGGGGCCTGCAAGGTAAGCACACATGACACACCCCCTCCCTCACATGAAAGAGAAAGAGAGGAGAGAGGACAGGATGCAAGTCCTTCCCCCATAAAAGGGAAGAGAGATGTCTCATCATCTCCAGCCGCTACCCTCACAGGAACATCATAATCATTTAAGCAATTAAATAATCATGTGAAAATCCTAACACATGTGAGCAGTTCTAAAATAATTAAACAATCTAAAAACAAAAGTCAACCATCCCTCACCTCGGCTGTATTTGATTGAATCAGTTTCCAAGTGCGTCAACCAAGTGTTTAACTCACTATTAGCCTCAGATTATGTGCGTATCTATGTCCTAGGCACAAAGGTAACTGAACGTTAATGTGTGTTGGGAATGTTGGAGGGGACCCACAGGGGTTACCCCCAAAGGGTATGGGTACTGTCAAACTTCGACAATCCAGGGTGTCACCAGATTCTCCTCATCGGAACAGGTGAAAACCTACCGGATTCATCAGATGTGAATCCGGTGGCACTGGCAGAGAGCTCATAAGAGCTGCATGTTCATAAAAAACAACCCACCGGATTCAGACCCAAGTGTTTCAATGGAAACACAGAAGCTTGCCCATGGATTTGGGGCTTTTCGACTCGGGTCCGATCACCACGATGTGTTCTATGGAGTTTGTAGGGGGTGTTCCTACCTTCATTTTTAGCTAAAGAAATCCTAATTTGGGAGATACCACGATCAAAAGATTGAAACCCTACATGGTCAATTGGTCACAAGTGTTGCTAGGGCTCACTTGACTTGGTTTGAGCTCGGTAATCACACCGGGGAGGTGAAATGATCATTCCTCGAGCTCTGGGAGGTTCTAGGGTCAAGATCCACCTCTTTCTCAACTATCCTAGCTCAAAATGAAGAGAGAGAGAGAGTGTAGTAGGAGACGCAACACTTACCTTCGGTAAGATCCCGGCAAGGAGTGGCAGAGCCAAGGACTAAGGTGAGCTCCAATCTCCTCCTTCTTCCTCTTCTCCTTCATTCTCTTCCCTTTTCCCCTCTTCTTTCCCTCTCCCACGTTTCGTACAAGTGAGAGGTGAGAAATGAACTCACCTCTCTTATATATGTTAAGTCACATACTTAGGTCCTGTTTGGTTGGCCCATATCCGATCAAATTGGGTTATTCTACAATTCGGGACATGTGGGCCCACCTCCTCAGACCCATATGGAGTTCAAGTCATGAGGAAGGTGTGAGAGAGTACACAAGGTCTTTTGGGGTTGTCCATAATATGGGTGGCGGGGTCCACGGGCATCGGAACCCAACCAGCAGCCTGTTAGGCCACTAGATTCACCCCACCAAATGCAGGCCTAGGCTATTTCCAGTGGTCTATTTCCGGTGGTCAAGGCAACTATGTGCCTTGACTGCCTATTGTCCTCAAGTGGTTCTTACATAAGTGGTTGCCCTAGGCTGTGTGCATGGTTCTCTAACAATTTTGGTATGCACTAGGTTTTGGGTGTGGGGTGTCAGGTCACTTACCGTTTGGGGTCAAAAGGCTTGAATCCCCTCTAGTTGGATTGGCAAGCAATACACGAGCAAGTGGGGTCATCTCTCCCCCCTTTTTACAATGGGCTGTTGTGACTGAAAACCCGATGGTTCTTTCCACTTCTGATCCAAGACCTATCACAACAGTTCAAACTATACCGAGTTAGGGTATTGGTGTAACATTCCCCCCACCTTACAAGAATTTTGTCCTCAAAATTGAACATACATGGTAAATCAAATAACCCAGGATATTGCTTCTTCATCTCGTCTTCCAGCTCTCAAGGGGCTTCTTGTTTCAGGTGGTTCATCCACTTCAACTTGACGAATAAAACAGTATGATGACGGAGGGTGTGGTCCTTCCGATCAACAATCTTCTCCGAAAATGCGATATAGGCAAAATCCTCATCCAACTTGTAGGGTATGTAGGTGAGCACATGAGTTGGGTCAGGTATATACTTCCTTAGCATGGATACGTGGAAGACATTATGGGTACCTTCCAATTCTAGTGCAAGGCTATCCTCTATGCTACTATGAGGGTAGCGGCCGGAAAAGGATCTCTCCTTTTTTGGGCCCCCTCTCCTCTCTTTCTCTTTCTTTAGGGAGGATTGTGTCATGGTGTGTGTGTCCGTGGGCCCCATATCACCTTACCGCCACTCGGAGATACTTGGGGGCCTATTTTGTAGGAGTATAAGGGTCATCATTGAGATGGGTATTTGATGATGCTCCAATACGGGGGATTGGGATCATACAAAAGGGGTTTGGAGTTGCCACCTAAGATTATGGGCCTAAGACCCAGGGGTGGGCCCAATTCCTAAGAAAAAGACTTGGAAGTTGGTTTGGTCTAGAGAAAAGGGTATGAGTCAGGTTGTAGAGTTGGGAAGGTGTTAGGCACCCAATCTACCCAGTTTAACCTTTCTTCCTACTAGAGGCTTGAAGAATGAACATTTTCCACAATTATTCTATACTTCATGCTGGTTAATTTATCACACTTATATACATTAATCGAATTTTATTACTTATGTACACTAAAACAATGTTAATAAAGAGTCTACATTATGCTAACTCGGATGAGAGATTATACCTGAGCTTGACCCCTATTTCAGGTCAAGAGGGGTGGACCCTCGATTAGTGTGATCACAAACTTTCTTGAGCATTCTCCCAGCTTAGGGGAAGATGGTCTTGATCTCCAACTTCCTTTCTTGAGAGATACTGATTGTGGTAATATTCGGGTAGAGTTTCGGCTAGGAAAGGTTACTTTCAGATTTGAGTTTTGGCAGAGCTTCGGCTAGGGAAGGCTACTTCTGGGCTGAAGCTGAGGTGGCACTCCGGAAGATCTTTCGCTAGGGATGGGCTACTTTTGGATTTGGATTTTGGCAGAGGTTTGGCTAGGGAAGCCTACTTCCATGCTTAGGCTGAGGTGGCTCTTTGACAGAGTTTCTACTAGGGATAGGTTATAGGAAAGCTTAGGCTGAGGTGGCACTCTGGCAGAGCTTCTATTGGGGATAGGCTATAGGATGGCTTAGGAGGCTTGGGAAGACTTCGAAGAACTTTGAAGATCTTCAAAGAACCCTAAAGAACTTCGAAGGGGAGGGATAGAAGGGTAGGTTGTCCCCAACAAGGGTGCTCACCAAGTGGCTCAAGTGTGAAATTTCAAGGAGAGGGGGGTATTTATAGGTTTCTTGGACCAATGGGGTGAAAAGGGGATTTTCTTAGCCAATGGGGTGAAAAAGATGGTTTTTTAGCCAATAAGGTGCAGCAACATAGGGTACGCTAGTAAGGTGGTGCAGGGTACGCAAGCGGGTGAAGTGGGAATATCCAAAAAAATCCGATCACTGAAGTGGAGCCACCAGAGCACGATGCAGGGCCACGATGTTCAGGAGTGAGGCCATGGTGGTCAGGGGTAGGGCTGTGTCGCATTGAAGCGGGGCCATAAGGAATATTCCCCAGATTCTAATCAGATGGATCTGGGAATATTTCATCTTCCGGGAATGATTGTGGGAGATCCGACGGTCCGATTTTAACGCACCATGTATCATTGGAATCATGATTTCGAGTGCTATCCATTGGTATGGTCACTTTTGACCAGATTCTTTCATATATGTGATGTTATAATTGGATCCCTCTTTTCTCTCATACAGAGTTTCTAGGGTTTATTGGTGAGTATGGAGTGTTTCGGGATTGGGTTTCTTTAGTCAGAGTTCATCTCTATTGGTTGGAAGTAGAAGGCCATGTCCATGATCTATGAGTCATCATAGCTAGGGGAGGGTAACAAAATTGGGTGTCTACAGAATGCCCCTCTTTGGCTGAGGCCTGTGCCACAGCTGAAGGGCAAAGAAAAGAACGACCACATTTTGTCACTTAAAGCATGTACTATCTTCATCTTGCTCAAGGGTGATAGATGTGTAAATGCAATAGGTAATATCCCCTAACTATCCAAAGTTTAGAGTCTTACCTGCTTTACTGGTTCTTAAGTCATTATTAAAAAGGATTCACACCATTCTTGTAAAAAATGTTAGTATTTGATTTGGTCTGGCAATCTTTTTTATGTCATTCCTGAGTCATCGCTTGCAGGGATTCACGCCATTCCTGCAAAAGATGTTAGTTCCTGATTTGGTTCGGCAAACCTTTTTCATACCATTCCTAAGACATCGCTAGCAGGGATTCGCACCTTTCCTGCAAAAGATGTTAGTATCTGATTTGGTCTAGCAATCATTTTTCATGCTATTCCTGAGCCATCGTTTGTAGGGATTCGCACCATTCCTGCATAGGATGTTAGCATCTGATTCTTGTCTCCCTAAGCTAGGTCACTTGGACCAGTCTAGGCAAAGTTTGGTCTTTGGCCGCTCGGACCATGGGACCGGGTATCTTGATCTTGTCTCCCTAGGTTGGGCCACTTGGACTGGTCTAAACAAAGTTTGGTCATAGGCCTCTCGGACCGTGGGACCGAGTATCTTGATCTTGTCTCCCTAGGTTGGGTCACTGGGACCTGTCTAGGCAAAGTTTGGTCTTAGGTCACTTGGACCATGGGACAGGGTATCTTGATCTTAATGAATCGGGATTGTTTGGGACCAATGCAAATGAGACTAGGCCGCTTAGGGCCGGTTCAATGATTTGATCATGAAAATTGAATTTTGATTCTTGATTCTTTGATTCTTTAATTCTTGATTTTTTGAAAATTTGACCTTTTTAATCTTTGATTTTTTTGATTTTTTATTCTTGATCCTTTTTTTTTTGAAAATTTGACCTTTTGATTTTTTATTTTTTACCCTTTGATTCTTGATCCTTCGATTTTTGATTTTTTTAAAATTTAAACTTTTTTATCTTTGATTTTTTTGATTTTTGATTTATAAATTCTTGATTCTTGATCCTTTGATTTTTTATTCTTTGATTTTTTGAAAATTTGACCTTTGGGTGAGAGGTTATTCCCATCGTTTTTTTTTTTTGCAACAAAATGGTCCCCCCCCCCTCACTCACTTCTCACTTCCGATTTTCTAAGTTTGGAGCAAGTTTTGATTGAGTGAACCAAGATTCTTCAGATTTCCTAAAATTCTTCAAAGTCATTCAAAGACCTTCGAAGTTTTTCAACATTTCTTCGAATTTCTTTGAAGTTCTTCATCGTTTCTTCGAAGTTCTTCATCGTTTCTTCGAAGTTCTTCATCATTTCTTCAAAGATCTTCATCAGTTCTTCAAAGATCTTTGAATTTCTTGAAAGGGAGCATTTTTGTAAATTTGAAATCATTTTGGGCTTTTCTATAATTTATAAAATTTCTTAGGCTTTTCCATAATTTTGAGATCTTATGGTGGAAAAATTGAAGAATAGGACCCGCAGAAAGTGTGCACTGGAGAGCATGGCAGGTCGCTACCCCTCAACTAAGGGGGAGAGGATCCCACCGTCTAGTATACTAGAAAGACATTTCAGGGAACCCGAGGGCACATTTGTAATTATGTGTGGGGCACATGGGTAAGTCCTCCTTGTTCTTCCTTTGTTTATTATCTTTGAAAAACCATTCATTTTTTATTTTATTTTTTATTATGTATTTTTAGGTACCCGCTGGGGACGGGCCTCCAATATTGGCCAGATACGGACATCCCTACACAGTTCGAGAATGGTATCAGATAATTCTCCCAAGGGCCGGACGTTTTATAGATGAGTCTTACCTATGTCGCTAGGTTCTGGTAAAGACCAAGAAATTGGACCCTGAGTTGATGAAAGGGCTCATTGAGTGGTAGTGGCCCAATACACATTCTTTTCATCTTTTTGTGGGAGAGATTACTATCACCCCGTTCTACTTCTATGCCTTGACAGGAATTCCATTTGGGAGCAGGCCCTTGGTTCTACCCAACATTATGGAGGAAGACAAATTTTTGAGTTTGATCGGGATTCCCATTTCTGTGAACTAGAGGTCCATCGCATTGGGTGAGATCGCAGACCGTTGGTGGAGGCTATCTCAGGGGGTGACTGAACCCCGTTATGGCCACTCAGTTGGTCCACTCCTTTTTTCTATTTGCTATGGGGCAATATCTTTTCTGTACATTTTGAGGTAGAGTGGAAGTTCGCATAACAGCCCTCTCGAGACCTCAATGAGGTAGATACTTGGGGCTAGGGTGGGGCAGCCTACGCATATCTGTTGCAAACACTTAATCTCTTGGCCTATGAAGACCATGGTATCAAGGGAGCGGGCTACATCATTTATATAATCCCCTAATTTTATATCCTTCCTTTCATCAAGCATGCATTTTTTGTAAACTCATTATCTTGATTTTCCCTCATCAGCCTTGGTGTTATGAGCATTTGGGGATCATGCTTCCTTCTTTCCTACAGCCACAATATAAGGGGATCGCCATACACGTAAGGGTCCATCTCTTCCTCCAGGGACCACCGCTTATTCCCTCTTGAACGAGATTTCTGAGGTAAATCATTCTTGCTTCTGAGTTTCCCTTTTTCTTTGTGTTGTACTTACGGCATCTGAAACTGTAGGTCACCTAGAGACCTTTTCGACACCTCAAATTTTGGGTTGCTGTAGACACTGATCGGGCCATATTCCTAACTTAGCGGAGAGTACTGTTTCAGGGCCTTAAGGGCCATGCCTGGTACTTGGGGGAGCAGTTCACTCCTTAGTGGTCTGGCACTGAACAACGTGTCCCTCCTTGCTTTCCTCCCTCCACCATGCATCATCCAGAGCTCATTCCAGAAGCCGAGGTCGAGGATCTAGTGGAAGAATTATGGGATAACTCCTTTTTTTATTATGAATGGGGACTATGAGACTTTCTTGGATGAGGACACGATCTGCATTCCCCTAGGTGCCACAGGTCTAGTGGTATGTTCTCTCCCTTGAATGCTCTTTCCATATTTTAAGTCCTCTTTCCTGATTATTGTGATGCTTCTGTAGTGGAGAACATGCCCTATGGTTCTTCTTTCTGCTTGATCGTAGCCGAATGCTGTCGGTCCTTCCTTTGTTGGATCTTCTACTACTATGGATGGATCATCTCATAACATGGCCACCATTCCCTTTCATGGCTTTCTTGGTTGGTCTTATCCAAATGCAGCCAACCCAAGTATCCCAAGAGATCTAGAATGATGATTAGATCAAGATGCCTCTCTCGGCCTGTATGAGGGTAGCGGTTGAAAAAAGACCGTTTGGGGTCCCGACCCTCTCTCCTCTCTTTTCTCTTCCTCAGGGAGGGGTGTGTCATTTGTACTTACCTGTGGGCCCTACACCACTGTATCATTGCTTGGAGATACATGGAGGCCTATTTTGCAAGAGTGTAAAGGTCATCTTTCAGACAGGGATTTGATGATGGTCCAATACGGGAAATTGGGATCATACAAAAGGGTTTGGAGTCACCACCTAGGATTATGGACCTAAGACCCAGAGGTGGGCTTGATTCCTGGGAAAAGTGCCTGAAAGTTGGTCTGGTCCAGAGATTTAGGGTACGTGTTAGGTTGTAGAATTGGGAAGGTGTTAGGCACCCAATTTACCCAGTTTAATTGGTCTTCCTACTAGATGCTTAAGAACGAACATTTTCCATAATTATTCTTATTCCATATGCATAGCTAAGTTATCATGCATATATACATTGGCTGAATTTAAATAATTATGTACACTAAAATGAGGTCAATATAAAGTCTACATTATCCTAATTCGGGTAAGGAATTATACTTGAGTTTGACCCTTATTTCGGGTCAAGAGGGGTGGAACCCCGATTAGTGCTGACACAAACTGGCTTACAGATTCTCCTGGCTCAAGGGAAGATGGTTTTGACCTCCAACTTCCTTTCTCGAGAGATGCTGACTGTGGTAATGTTTGGACAGAGTTTCGACTAGGAATGGTTACTTTCAGATTTTGACTGATGTGTCAAATCGATAGTGTTTCCGCTAGGGATGAACTACTTTTAGATTTTGAGGAACTCCGATAGAGCTTCCACTAGGGATAGGCTATGGGAGGATTAGGCTGAGATGGCGCTCCGGTAGGGCTTCCACTGGGGATAGGCTAACTCTAAGGATTGAGGAGCTTCGAAGGCCGAAAGAACACTTCAAAGATCCGAAGAACACTTCAGATCTTATGAAGATCTCTTCGTAGACTTGAAGAACCTCAAAAGGGGGTGGGAGACTAAGGGGAAACTTTTCCTACACAAAATCTTACTCAAAAAAGGCAGATGATTGAAGAACTTCGAAGGCCCGAAGAACACTTTAAACATCCAAAGAACACTTCGGATCTTATAAAGATCTCTCCGAAGACTTGAACATCCTCAAGGGGGAAGGGGAGGAGAGAGGGTAGAGCTTCTCTACAAGGGATTCTCCTAGGAGGCTTGAGTATGTAAAATCAAAGGGAGGGGGTATGTATAGGTTTTTCGAACCAATGGGGAGGAAAGAGGAATTTTCTTGGCCAATAGGGTTAAAAAGTGATTTTTCTAAACCAGTGGGGTGATAACATGAATTTTTGGACCAAAAGGGCGAAGGGTAAATTTCTTTGGCTAATGGGTGAAAAGTAATTTTTTTGGGCCAATAAGGTAAAAAGATGCCTTTTTGGACCAATGGAAGGTTGTGGTGTAGGGTACGCTAGCAGGGTAGTGTAGAGTGCACAAGTGTGTGAAGAGAAAATTTCTTCACCAATCCAATCATTGGAAATAATATTTCGGCCATTGATAGCGGCACATGAGGTTGGGTAGGGGGTCCATGAGGCAGGCATGGGTGCACAGGGCAGGCAAGGAGGCATTTGAGGTAGGCGAGGGCATGCGAGGTAGGCGAGGAGTGCACGAGGCAAGCAATTACATGGGGCAGGTAGGGACGTAGGGGGTAGGCAGGGGTGTGAAGGGTAGGCAGAGGTGCACAAGGCAGGCATGGGCCCGCAGAGCAGGCAGGTGTACTCAGGGCAGGCGGGGTGAGTGCGAGGCAAGCGAGGATGTGCGAGGCTAGGTGTTTCAAGATGCTATTTTCCAGGAGTGATTGTGAGAGATCCGACAGTCCGATTTTGACGTACCATATATTGTTGGAATCGTGATTCCAAGTACAATGCATCCGTACGGTCACCTAGGACTGAATTCCTTCATATAGGAAACATCATAATTGGACCCTTCTTTTCTCTCGTATGGGGTTTTCAAGATTTTGGGTGAGTATGGAATGTTTCTGGGTCAGATTACCTTAGTTAATTATCATCTTTGTCGATCAGAAGCGAGAAGTTGCATCCAAGATCCATGATTCATCATAGCTGGAGGAGGGTGATAAAATTGGGTGTCTACAGAATGCTCCTCTTTGGCCGAGGCCTATGCCAACAATAGAAGGGCAAAGAAAAAAATGACCATATTTTGTCACCCAGAGCATGTACTGCCGCCATCTTGCTCATCAATGATGGAGTTAAAATGCAACAGGTAATATCTCTTAACTACTCTAAAGTTTAGGACTTACCTGGGCTGCCAATTGTAGGGAAACAAATTGGATGCTCTTCCAATCCTGCAAAGGATGTTAGTACTTGATCTTTGACTTTTCCTAGGTTGGGCTTCCATATGCTAGTCTAGGGAATTCTGGTCTCCAAGCTGGATCTTTCGAGCCAATCTGGGCTATCTGGGACTATCAATTACAAGAAAGAATTTTGTTGCTCTTCCAATCTTGTAAAAGATAAAAATATTTTATTCTTGAATTTTCCTTGACCAGGCTTCCATGTGCCAGTCTAGGGAATTTGGTCTCCAGGCTGGGTCTTTCGAACCAATCTAGGCTATCTGGGACCGTCAATTACAAGAAAGAAATTCGCTACTCTTTCAATCTTGCAAAAGAAAAAATATATGATTCTTGAATTTTCCTTGACCGGTCTTCCATGTGCCAGTTTAGGGAATTGATCAATGAGATCGGGTCACTCGGAGCCGATTCAAAGAAGTTGGGCCACCTGGGGCTGGTTTAATGAGATTAGGCCGGCCTGTTCCATGAGATTGTTTCTTTTCTTGATTTTTTTCTTTTGTCCTTTGATTGGGATTCTTGAATTTGAACCCTTGGATTGGAATCTTGAATTTGGACCTTTGATTTGGATTTTTGCTTTGAATTTGACTTTCACCTTTTACATGCATGTGATGTAATTTTTATCTACCACTTGAATTTGCTTTGTATTTCACCTTCCACTTGAATTTGATTTTCACCTTCCACTTTCATGTGATGTAATTTTTATCTACCACTTGATTTTGCTTTGTATTTCACCTTCCACTTGAATTTGATTTTCACCTTCCACTTTCATGTGATGTAATTTTTATCTACCACAAGAATTTACTTTGTGGTAAGAATCTTTGAGTTGCACCTTGGAATTGGAATTTTTTTTTTTGAGAAAACCAATTTTTAACCATAAAATGGTCCCCCCTCCTGTTCATTTCCTATTAAAATTTTTCTAAGTTGGGAATGATTTGTGAGTGGGTGAGCCCGGGTTTTTGAATCTTCTTGAAGATTCAAAGCTTTTTGCATTTTTCTAGTTTCTTCAAATTTTCTTCGAAGATCTTCAAGTTTTCCTTGAAGTTCTTCATCTTCCCCTTGAAGATCTTCATAGTTCTTAAGGAGGGATCCATTTGGAGAATTTGAAATCTTTTTGGGTTTTTTTGTAAATTGTGAAACTTCTTAGGGTTATATGTAATTTTGGAAAATATGACCGAAAGAAGAAAGAGAAGGACATGGGGAGGAATCCAGCTGGATGGTGCAGAGAGTTGTGGTACTTCTTTCTAGGTGGATGATAGCCCTGCGGACTGGTACATTGGGCAGACACTCCATAGGACCCGAGACCACATATGCAACTCTGCATGGGGCACATGGGTGAGTCCTACATTTCACTTTATTTATTCATTATATTTTTTTTATATTTTTTTTATTATTATACATTTATTATATTTTTTTATCATTTTATTTAGAGATTCAACGAGGGAGTACCACCTACATTGGCCAGATATGGTCATCCAAATTCGGTCCGGGGCTGGTACCATGTGCTCCCTCATAAGGTTAAAGGACTAGTAGATTCAACTTACCTAAACTGATTGGCCTCACTGGAGACCAAGAATTTAGCCCGGCATTGGCGGGAGCTCTGATGGAGCGGTGGTGGCCAAGTACTCATTCCTTCCATCTCCCCACCGGCGAGATTACCATCACACCCTTGTGCTTCTATGCTTTGACAAGCATACCATTTGGGGGGAGGCCCCTAACCCTTCCTGAGACTCTAACAGCATAGGAGTTTACAAACTTGACGGGCATTGACATCCAAGATGATCAGAAACATGCCCGTTTAGGTGAGATCAGTGCCCGCTGGATGAGAATGGACCTGGGGGTGAACCTCAGTAACTTCGCATAGGTATCCCGCTCCTTTCTTCTATTTACTGTGGCACATTGTTACTTTAGTGATTTCCAAGGTGGAGTGGATATTTGCATGGCTGCCCTCTTCTGGAATCTTCGGGAGATAGACTCTTAGGATTGGGGTGGGGCCGCCTATACTTACCTATTGCTGACCCTCAGCCTTCTATCATATGGAGACTGGGGCCTCAAGGGAGCAGGCTACATTCTTCAAGTGACTTCACACTTTTCCTTCTGTTCTTTTTTATTTGATTGACTACACCTCCTTATTTTGATCATCCAATTCAGCCCTGGTGTTATGAACACCTAGAGATTATGGCCCCTTTACTGAAGGATCCTCGAGGCTCAACCTTCCCTATAGCCACAAGATGGGGAAATAGTTGAGTACTCAGGGGTCGGCGCCCTCCTTCAGGGACCACTTCCCGCTCTCTCCTGAGTGGACTCATAGAGGTAAGTCATGTTTAGTATCAAATTTCCCTTTGCCTTGTGCTATACTTACTTCTTTTTGACTTTACAGGTTACTTGGAGACCATTTCAGCACCTTAGATTTCCTAACTCTGATGAAGTTGCTCGGGCTAGGTACCTAACAGAGAATAGTGTTCTGTTTAGGGGTATCTGGAGCCATGCTCGGTACTTAGGAGAGTGCGTCACACCCCAGTGGTCCGATTCTACCAATCGCTCCCCTCCCTGTCTTCCTCCATCTACTATGCAACACCTCGAAAGCATCCCTGTGGATCAAGTTGAGGGATTGGCTAAAAGAGTATGGGATGACTCTTTCTTAGATCAGGGCAGGGATTATGGGACCTTCCTTAAGGAGGAAATGTTCTGCGCTCCTTTTGGTCTTAAAGGGTCACTGATATGTTTCCCCTCTTGAGCATCCTTTTCATATTTCAAATCTATCTCTCTTTTTTTTTTTTATTGATGTTCTTTCAGTGGAGGACACGACAGGTGGATCCCCCCTCCCACTCAGTCACAAGTAGGTGATGCTGCCTCATTCCAAGCTAGGTCTTCTACTTTTATAAGTGGATCTCTCAGGATGGCTACCATTCCTTTTCGTGGTTTCCTGGGCTGGTCCTATCCCAACGCAACCCATCCTGGTATCCCTCAACTCCTAAATCCTAGACTAGACAAAGACACTTCTCTCGGAATACCCATTCCATGTGACTATGTGAGTATCCAAACACTATCATTTGATTGGTTCTTGAATTTTTTTTACTGAAATGCTCTTTCTCATGTGTCTCCGGAGGTTTATATTGAAATCAGGAGAATGCACCAGAGTCTATGTGAGGTGGTGCTTGACAAGGTATCATCCTTTTCTTAGTCTTGTCCTTCTTCTTTATTACTCCTTTTCTTGATCATTCCCTATGTTTCCCAAGAAGGGGAGAACAACTTCTTAATGAGACAAGTCAGTTCTTACCAATAAGAAAATGCCTGGCAATAGATGCAGATTCAGGATCTCACACAGAGATTGGTGAGCTCAAGATTAGCACCTACTAGCTCTTCGAAGTTCCATGAGGTTGACGCCATGTATGGTTCAAACGAGGATTTTGACTCCTAGGGATTTGTTCATATAGTTCCTGCAAATACAAACATATGTATATTTTTTCGTTTTCTTTTTCCCTCGCCATGTTTGTTCATCATTTTTTTTCTTTTGCCAAACTTGGCATTTTATGAATGGAAATCTATCTTTGGCACAAAGAAAATCTCCCCTTATTTATGGTTTTGAATTTTTAGGCATAATTAATTTCACAACTCAAGTCTTCATTGGAATAATCGGGATAACACAAAAATCCAAATAGCTCCTCATTTACTACCAAGTGAACTGCATGAAAATAACTTTCCTACCATTATTAGGATAGGTAGGTAACAATATAGAAAGATAGTTTTTGGGGTGGGTAAAAGTTCACCAACTCCTTTGGGTCTTCTACTTTCAGTCTATACTGTTGGCTGATGTAAGTGGGCAAGTAAAAGGATTTGTGAGTCAATCCCGTCATCCTAACGTAGTTGCATACGGGGGTCTTCATCAGAATATCCTGTTGTGGCTTCCCCGGGTATCTCCATACAATATCTCGTGCAGTTCTTCCTTGTAGGTAGTCCTCCCAATCAACAATGAGCTTGAATTCTAAGACTTCCCTCTTATCTTGGTACTCTAGGTTGGCATCCATTTAACAGCCTGGTCAGCTTCATTTTTTTAAATAGCCAAAGTTGGAAAATAGTAGGACTTCCATGATAATGATCGAGTCCAAACCTTTGGCTATGGATCATGTCATCAAATCCTTTGAGTGTCTCTACAAGGACTGTAGGAATGATATCTCCTCCTTTCTTTAATTGCTTTACCACTTCTTTTAGAACAAGTGGTGGACCACATCCAGAAGTTTGGAGAACATAGTGAGCTATCAATGCACAAGAGATAAGCATCCTGTGATCTTTGCTGATGAATTCCCCCCAGTGACAGGTACTGAATGAAGATCCTGGCCACCTTCAGAATGTCAATTTTTTCATATTTAATGACTCCTCCCATCTGAAAAAGTCCTGAATCTCCTCTGAGTAGTCTTTCTTCAAAGATGGTTGAATCAACTTGCCCTTAGGTGGAGTAGCATATAAACTCAGAACTTTTCGAGAGTTGGACAGACTTCAACGAACCCAAATCGAAATACATGAAGATCAGCATCCCAACACTAAGGCACCTGTCAGAGCAGATTTTGATGTAGCTCTATGCACCCGATCCGGCTGAGCATTAACATACTTGTAGATTCTAGCAGTCCTAGTGTCACTATATTTATGTCCATCGTCCATTTCCTTAATGTCATATCCAAAGAGTCCATGACTTTTCTTGAAACCATCATAAGTAAAGAAGAGATGTGATGATTTTTCAAAGTATCGCTCATTAGTTGTTGACACAACCAAACCTTTACCTCTGTAGCATCAAACTCATTTTTGTTTTTTTTTTTTTTTTTTTTACTAATCAAGGATGGGGAATGAACTAGCCTTGATACACTAGTGCTGGGTGGAAACTTTTGGAGGATGAAATTCTGCATAAGAATTCAGAGAACCATAGGTGAATGACAGATACCTAATGGTCTTGTATGCCAAATGGCGATTCTCGGGGGACACAAGCTATGATGATCCTTTTAGATACCTTGATTATTAATCTAGGAACCAATTTGTTGCCTTGAGATTGTTGAGACCGCACTAGCATATGTCAAGTTGCCTACATATCCCTTGAGAGGAATCAAGTATGGTTTAGTTAGGGCAATTTGTCCTATCAGACATAATATTTTTTGAGTTAATCCATATTCACCAATTCGAGTATTTCTTCGTCGTTGTTGTCTATGAGTTTTACAGCCTTGCCTGGCAGAATCTCTTTGATAGTGAATGGGCCACTCCAGTTGGGCCTGAATTTTCCTCTCGGGTCATGAATTGGGGCTCTTTGTTCTCGAAGAACAAGTTCACCCTCTTCTATGTGATGAAGCTTCACATTCTTGTTGAAGGCCCTTGCCATTCTCAATTGATATTTCTTTGGGTTATCCATGGCCTTCATACGCCTTTTGTTAAGAAAGTTGAGCTCATCGTGTTTGGCCTTCACCCATTCTCCTTTAGGTAAATGACAATCCAGAAGCACCCATAGGGATGGTACTAGGATTCTCACTGGTAGAGCCGCCTCAACCCCTTATACCAAAGAAAAAGGAGTTTCCCCTGTCGAGGATTGTACAGAAGTCTGATATGCCCATAAAGCAAGTGGTAACTTATCCGCCAAATCCTTATGTGTTTCGGCCATTTTTTGTAGGATCACCTTGATGTTATTGTTAGCTGCTTCTACTATCCCATTGGTCTACAGCCTATAAGTGGTAGAGCGGTGTGTTTTGATACCAAACTTTGTTTAAATTTTGTCAGTTTTGCCTCAGAAATGGGATCCCTGATCTAATATCAGCTCTTAAGACACTCCATATCTGCAAATGATGTTCTCTTGGATGAACTTTGCCACCTTAGCAGAGTTGAGGACTGCATATAACTGAGCTTCTACCCACTTGGTGAAATAATCAATAGCTACCAAGATGAATTCGTGACCAGCGGATGCTTTGGGGTTGACCTTCCTAATGATGTTAATGCCCCAAGTAGAGAATAGCCAAGGAGAAGTAAGTGAGTGCAATTCCGTTGCCAGGATGTGTATGATATTGGAAAATATCTGACATTTGTAGCATTTCTTGACAAAGCTCACATAGTCTGCTTCCATTGTGTTCCAATAGTATCCTAGCTTGAGAATCTTCTTAGCTAGCATTTTGGCATTCATATGGGGTCCGTAAAGGCCTTGACGAATTTTCTTCATGTTTGTCTTAGCTTGCTCTTCATCCACACACAACAAATATATTCTATCATAGGACCTCTTGTATAACAAGTCCCCTTGAAGAATAAACTGGGTAGCATATCTCCTTAGAAATTTCTTTTCTCTTTCTGGGGCTTCGACTAAGTACTTTCTTTCCCTGATGAAGTCTACAATATAAGCAAACCAAGACCGACCATCTATGGCGAGAGAGTTCACCGAATTTTGATAAATGGGTCTGCTTCTTTGGTCCACTAAGAATGGTCGGACTCTAGCCATAGGGTTGCATTCTACCATGGAAGCCAAGGTTGCAAGGGCATCGGCAAACCGGTTGTTATCTCTTTGGAAGTATTCGAATGAGATCTTCTCAAAGTGTCCAATCACTTCTTCCAGATGTTCATGATATGGTTTCAGCTTCTCATCTCTAGTCTTCCACTTTCCTTGTGTCTAACAAATGACAATGGATGAATCTCCATACACCTTGATCCTTTTCACTCCAATAGTCAAGGCTGTCTCCAGTCCCAATGCACAAGCTTCATATCGAGGTGGAATGACTAAGGTAGGTAAAAGCCATCAGGGGTGATGAGCAATATTCTCACACTACACCGCTTTTGATTAACCGCTCCATCAAAGAATAATTTCCATTCACTAGCTACATCTTCTTCTTCTATTGTCATGATCTCTTTATCTGGGAAGTCATCATCTAGAGCTCTTCCATCTTCTATGGGGTGGGCAGCCAAATGATCGGCTATAGCTTGCCCCTTGATAGATTTCTGAGCAACATAGGTGATGTCAAACTTTGATAACAATAGTGACCACCGAGCCATCCTTCCTGTAAGAGCTAGTTTCTCAAAGAGGTACTTTATTGGATCTATCCTTGAGATCAAACATACAGGATAAGCTACCATGTAGTTTTGCAGCCTTTTCGTTGCCCAAATCAGTGTAGCACACATTCTTTCCAAAGATGTGTACCGTGTCTCATACCCCAAGAACTTCTTACTGAGGTAGTATATGGCATGTTCTACCCCCTTTTTTGTCTCCTTTTGTACTAGCAATGAGCCCATGGAATATTCTCCCACTGATAAGTACAACAGAAGTGGTTCTCCTTCCACCAGTGATGTTAATACTGGTGGGTTCATGAGGTTTCCTTTGATCTTATCAAAAGCTTGTTGGTATTGGTCATTCTATTCCGTTGGCTAATCCTTCTTTAACAGCTTGACAATTGGTTCGTAGATCGCAGTCAACTGTTCTATGAACCTTCTGATATACTAGATGTGACCCAAAAATCCTCGTATCTGCTTCTCAGTGCGAGGCGTGGCCATTTCTTTAATTGCTTTGACCTTGATAGGGTCGACTTTGATGCTCCTTTCACTTACCAAGAATCCCAACAATTTTCCTGTCGTTGCCCTGAATACACATTTTTGAGGATTCAACTTTAGCTCATATTTCTTGATTCTTTCAAAGAATCATCTTAGTGCAGGCATATACCCCTACCGATCCCTTGACTTCACTATCATATCATCCACATAGACTTCCACATCTTTGTTCATCATGTCATGCAATATGGCCGTAGGTTCTCTTTGATAACTTGTCCCAGCATTCTTTAGTCGAAAAGGCATCACCTTATAACAACAGGTTCCCCATGGAGTGGTGAAGGTTGTCTTGTCACGATCCTCTGGGTGCATGCTCACTTGATTGTATCTTGAGAATCCATCCATAAATGATAGCAAAGCATGCCTCACTGTGTTGTCCACCAATACATCAATATGAGGTAAATGGGAAGTCATCTTTAGGGCTTACCTTGTTAAGATCTCATAAGTCTATGCACATTCATACCTTGCCATCTTTCTTTGGCATTGGTACTATGTTAACCAGCCATTGGGGGTAACTTCACCACTTGTAGAAACCCTGCATTCCACTGTTTCACAACTTCTTCTCTGATCTTTTCACCCCATTTTGGGTGCATTCTTTTGAGCTTTTGTTAGACTGAATTTACCCTAGGATAAGTCGGCAATTGATGCTGCATGATATTGGGGTCTATACCAGGCATATCCTCATAAGACAAAGCAAAGACTTCGACGAACTCCTTCAGAAGACTAACCATCTATTCTGCTTCTTCATCATCTAGGGTGGTACCAATTTTTACCTCTCAAAGGCATTGGTCGGTTCCTAGATTAATAATTAGGGTATCCTCATGGATGGGTTGGGCTTTCTTTGGTTTTCATTGTTTTATGAACTCTTGATATTTATTAAGATCATCATCAGAAAAAGGAGGCAAGTCATACTCGGAATAAAAAGTTTCATTCATGAAAGGAGTAATAGACTCAACATACATGGACTCTGGACTTTCCTCAAGAGGGAAGGCCGACTCATAGTCATAAACAGAAGACTCAACAATAGACTTGACTACAGACTCGATGACTGATTTGATGCTTTTATCAGTGGTACTCAGACTGGTTGTCTCAGTAACATGAGTAAACTTGAAGTTCTCCTCAATTCTAGTCCAGTTCAGGAGTGGGTCAATGGCTGGATGGATGAGTAGATGCGGCAGGGGCCCTTCTTCTTCTTCCAAGAAGGTCACTGCTATTTCTTCAGTGGTGCTAATATGGTTCTCTTTGATAGGTGCTTACTTCATTACAGATACAAACTGATCTATTTCATATTCTCTAAAGTCAAACTTCTTAAGGGGTGAGGATTGGTGGAGACTGCTCAATCCCCTTTCTATAAAGTCCAACTTTTCAAGAGGTCTGCATGCACTATGCCTGAATCAGTACTCTAGATGAGTCTTACCTTCTTTTCCCACTCTCTCTTCAAGAGGACTCGGGGGCTTGGTACTTCCTTTGACCAGATCAGTGTTGTAGGGTTGTTCTACATCTTGAGTCACCCAGTCGAACTCATCTTGAAAGAACACCCTAAATCTCGATTGCATCTTTGTAGCGGTTTCATCAAACCATGGCTCAACATTATTGCAAAAGGGGAAGTCTTCTCCTTCCCTTACAAAATACCCATTGAGGGTGGGATAGTAAGAGGCGGATATTTTCCTTGTCATTCTTAGTATCTTTTGCCCCTGGCTGATATTGTTACATTTTGGTCAGAGGGTTGGAGGACCGTACCCTAGACCGCTCCCTTGCTCACCACCGAGGTAGGTAGCCTTAAGACACCTTGATGATACTTCCCTAGTCCCATTCCAGAAAAGTATTGCATGTTCTTCATCATTTGACTCACCGGCGGGCTCCAGATAGCTTCATAGTCAGTAGGGATTTTTTATTCTGGTGCTTCCTTGGTGATGGCCGCACAAGTCACTTCCAAATCAAATCCACTAAATCAAACTTTATGGTCTTGTTCCTCTCCCTTTTCAACGTTGGCTAAGGTGTTGACCACTTCGGTATCTCCAGATATTGTAATCACTTTCCCCTCATGAATGAACTTCATCTTTTCATGGAGGCTAGAAGCTACAACCCTTACATGATGCAGCCAAGGTCTTCCTAGGAGCATGTTGAAAGATGCTAGTATGTCAACGACATGGAAATCAGTGTCAAACTTCATCGGGCCAATTATCACGGCAAGAGTGAGGATTCCAAGGACTTCTCTTTTGGTATTATAATATGCCCATATTGCCTGGTTTGATGGCCTCATCTCTTCCATATTGATGCCGATGCTTTTGGCTGACCTCAAAGGTAGAACATTCAAAGTAGAGCCATTGTCAATGAGGACTTGAGGCACGATTTTTTCAATACATTCTACTGTGATGTGCAAAGCCCTATTGTGCCTGGCTCCTTTGGGGGGTTCGGATTCTAAAAACATCAATGACTGCACGCATAGGTTTCCCCTACTATTTGTATGAGATCTGTTGGATCTATCTCAATCGGCACTTGCACAATAGTGAGGGACTTTAAAACTGCTTCATAGTGTGAAGGGGAGGCCATCGATAATCCCCAAATTGAGATATTGTCCTGGGCCTACTTAAGCTGAGCCAAGATTGGATTCTTTGATTCTTCCTTCAAACCACTTGTTCCTGCCTTATTAGTCCTCGACTATTCTACGGCTAGGGCCTTGCCCTTGCAGTCTCTTCCGCTTCTAGTCTCCATTACATTGATAGGTTTCTTTACAATAATCTTTGTGGGATAGCAATCTTCATCATCTCTATTTGTTATGCTAATTATACCTACCAAAGGAGCATCTTCTTCTTTGAACTCTTCTTCCATGCTTGGGGTGGGAAGTTGTTACACCCGTGCCCTAATCCGATCAAATTTGAATTGTTGTGACAGGCCTTGGATTGGAGATCAAAGGTACGACAAAGTTTGGTTCGTGGCTACGCATTTCCGAAGGGGTAGAGATGACCCTACGTGTTCATGCATTTCATGCCTATCTAACTGGAGGGGATTCATACCTTCCGATCCCAGACGGTAAGTGACCCGACTCCCCACATTTAAATTCTGGCATGCATCATAATTACCGAGAATCCTTGGGCATAACCGAGGGTAACCAACCGTGCAAGACCAACCCTAGGACAGCAAGCTATCAAGACAGGAGGCTGTCATGACCACTAGAAACAAGCCACCGGAAGCAGCCTGGGCATGAATCCGGTGCCTGTTCCGGTGGGTACATTGGTTGCTGTCAAGGTTCTGTTGCCTGTGGGTCCCGCCACTCGCATTGTGAAGGGTTCTGGATGATCCCAAATCATCCTTCACACCTTTCTCTTGATGTGAATACCTTATGGACCTAAATGTGTGGGTCCTCGTGCCCCAAAACTCATTTTAAGCCGATCCGTTCAAAAGAGGCCCAAACCAAACAGGCCCTTAGGGCCAACTTAAGTTATAAGTTAGGAAATGAGGATTCATTCCTTATTTCCCTTGTGCCCAATGTAGGAGAGGAGACAAAGAAGAGAGGAAGGAGTAAGAAAAGGAAGGAGCAAGGACTGAAGGCCTACCTTGGTGCTGGCTGTCGCCTTGTTGCAGGAATCGCCGCTGGAGGTAAGTATAACCTCCCATGCCTCTCTCTCTCTTCATTTTGACCTAGGGAAAGCTAGGTATGGATGGAATCTTGGCGCACACACCATGTTATGGTTTTAGGATGGGTGTTCTACCCTCTAGGTGTTGTTACCGAGCTCGAACCAAGCCCGGTGAGCTCTGGCAACATGTAATGCCAAAAGACCAACTAGGGTTTTGATCTTTTGATCGACATATCTCCCAAACGGCTTAGTGGAAATGAAATTTTATTATCTTAGAATGATGCTAGAAACATCCCCTACAAACTCCACGGAACAAATCCTGGCAATTGGGCCCGAGCCAGAAAGCCCCAATTCGAGTTGGACCTTTCTGTGTCCACCAAAAATATGGCACAGGAAGCACTGTAGCTATTTCCAGTGGGTTTTTCCTAGTGTAAAAATGAGCCTAATGTTCTCTCTATCATGTCCACTAGAAACAAGATTGATATTTCTGGTGGAAATGCCCTGTTTTCGGTGGGTGTTTTCGGTGACAGTGTCTGTATATTTTGGAGGTGACCTGTGTGGGTCCCTCCTGATGTTTCCAATGGGTACTGATGTACGATTCCTTTGTGTCTAGGATAGTGACATGCACATGCCCCAAAGCTGGAATTGGATTGATCAATCGATGGCCGTACTTGAACCCAAACATAACCGATCGTAAAATAGGTGAGGGATGGACTGTGTTTATTTTTGAAATGTTTATTATTTATTACATTTCTCACATGCTTAGAATTATATGTTTAATTGAAATTGTCATTTTACGATCATGATATGAATTGTATGGAATGTATGTTGGATGTGTGTGTGTGTGAGATGGAATCTGGCGTGGCCGAGGTGGTACCGATGCCGTGATTGCCATATGTATGTTGCATTCATGCATTGATTATGTGCATTAGAGTTAGTTGTGGTCGTGGGTTACACTTTGTGGCCAAGGTCTCGCTGGTATCATGTACCCCGATACTACATTTGGAAATGGATACACTTCGTGGCCGAGGTCTTGCCGGTGTTGCGTAGTCCATACTCAACTGCTATTTGTATTCTAGATTAGGTAAATGGTCTCGAGTTTCACTTTGTGGCCAAGGTCTCTCTGGTATCGTGTACTGGGGACTGTATTTGGAGATGGATTACACTTTGTGGCCGAGGTCTCTCCGGTATCGTGTAATCCATACTAACTGTATCATTATGAAGGCATGTAGTATATAAGTGGTTAGGTATCACTCCCTATGCTACGCACCATTTCCAACAGGGGTTGAGTTATTGGATAACCCATTCTGGTATGATGTGATTGTTACCAGAGGTGGGAACCTGTCCGGCTTGGCCAATGTGTTACCGGTGCCATGACTGCCAGGAGGGGGTTATCAGGGGTTTGATGGATGACCCATGGATGCATACGGCGACCGATAGGCTTCTAATCACGGCTAGGGTTTTTATCACTGTGTAGTCGATGTCATTTTCAAGACGAGGGATACAGCCAATGCACTGTAGTAGCATTTACTAGACTTAGTTTGTATTGTTAGGTGGATAATAAATAAATGAACTGCATCACGAGCATCATGGACTATGTGTTTAATTTTTACAATCATGCATCATAAATTTCTACTGCTATTGACTTACTTGGATGTGCTTGACCCCACCCCTCTCTGAGCGAGTTGGAAAGCTCACCCCACGTGTACACCCCTTTTTAGAGGATGATGCAGGTATTGTGGTGCCGATGGTGGGTGATCTAGTATCTTTTGGGTCAGAGTACTGTGTGAGCGACTGGTGGATGCCAGAAGCGGAGGAACACGACCAGGACTGTGCTTGCGACCACTGTGCTCATGCCGCACCGTGAGATTGTATATCATCTTTTAATACTTTTGGATATAGTTGTGAATTGTATATTTTTCGAGATTATAGTATATGTCATGGATGAATGTAACAGAATAACTCAGTTATTGCTATTATATTACCATTAGATGTTTTTCCCATTTTATTTATAAATTCTGCTACTATACTCTGATTCCACTGCTTATATTGGTTTGTGTTATGAGATTGTGAATATGTTAAGGTACTACTATCAGAGATCCTGGTAGGTGATAAGACAGGTACGTGTCTTACTCATACCGCCGGTATTACTAATGGTAAATTGGGTCTACTTTAAGGTGGGGTGTGACAGAAGTTGAGGTCCTCTGCAAATCTCCAGAGCCCTGGCTTGCTCTTTCTTAACTACATTAGAAAGGCATGTAACTGTTGTGTCTCTCATTTCTACAAGTGTGTCATATCCCCTTGCTTTTTCAAGGTTTCTTAATTGCTTGGTGTAGTAGTGTTCACTGATGGCCACTTTATTAAACATTTGATTAATTTCATCGGCCTTGAGTTTTAGCTTAACCAAACGACTATAGACATAACTCATGTATCCTGCTAAGGATTTACTTCACCATCAAAAGTGATCTCATACTCTTCACTACCTTCTGAATCTGATGTCGGCTCATCTCCTTCCATGTGAATCTTGAGTGCTGATTGGATTGCATCGGTAGGGTCACTCATCGTGCCATCTTTGTATATTGCATACACAAAATACCCTCTAGGATCTCTGGGTGAATATTATCTAGACTCATCATCTTCATTATTGTCCCAAGGTCTATGGTAATCATTGTCATCCCAGTCCTAGTTCTCATCATCACTTCAAGAATTAGAGTCATTATCATCATCCCCATCCTCACTCTTGTCGTCATCATCACCATCATCATCCTCTTCTTCACTGATGTCCCCCTCACTCGGTTCTTTATCAAATTCCTCATGACCCCCGAATTCTCCTACATCCAAATGTTCATAGTATTCAGAGTGTATGGACTGAAAGATTTCTATAGGGCCAGACTTGACCTCATTAGCTCGAAGTCGGATTAGACCAGACTCATCATCTTCTGTATCACTCTTGATGTGGATTAAGGAGGTGTGTTCTTTGATTTGTTCCCCTATTGTCAATGCCATTACTACTTTGAGGAGGTCACCCTTGACTCCTTCAATTGCATCTGGATTGTCTTCCTGAGGTAAGGTTCTCTGAATTAGAGAAGTGGGATCAACATTTGATTTTCTCCTAAAACATTCACGGAACCTATTAATGAGGTTATTTTTGGAGAATCTGGTAGCGTAAGCATGCCTTTCCAACTGTATCCGCCTATCCATTCTTCTCTCGGGTTATCCACTGAACCTTGGGACTGGGATTGGTATGAGGGTGGTCAGGGATAGGAGGCAGGGTGATATGAAGGTGATGTGATATTAGAGATAGGGTATTGTGATGAAGATAGGGGGTGATAAGATGAGGAAGTTCCTTCTCCTTGATAGTATGGTGAAGGTTGGTGATATGAATGAGGTTGGTAGTATGGAAAATGTTGATGGTGTGGTAAAGGTTGGTAATATGGTGGAGGTTGAAGGTATGGTACATTGGATCCCCTTAATGATAAGAAAGGAGGAATGGCAAGTGCTTGATCTTCTAATTCTTCTTCTGATGACTCTTCTCTTTTTGGAGTTCTCATGACTCTGGCCTTTTGACTCATGGCTTTCCTGTAAGTGCAGGCATTCATGTGATTCTTCCGATCTCGGGGTACGATGAGTTGAGTGGGATCACTCTCTGCTGATTCTTCATCTAGGTTGTTCATATGATCATAAAACATGGGATGAGAAAAGTGCTTATTTGACTGATACATGTAAATGGCCCTTCGAAAGGAGTCGCACTCCTTTTGACAAGCATCCTTAACGAAACCATTGATGTGCCCTACTAACTCCGAAGGAGGGGACTATCTTTTCACCAACAGGAACTTCTTTCTCCACTCAACATGCCTCTCCTCATGGTACTTCTTAGAATCTTTAATAAAATAGGTTGGATCGAAGAATTGACGATCTCAATTTTTCCATTCATCCATCATTGCTAGCATGTTGACGGTTCTATGATCTGGGAGTGGATTGGTATTGACATTAGGAGATTGCTTGACCTTGACTTCAATAGTCCCGTTGTCTACTAAATCGTGGATTACGGGTTATAGACCCAAGCATCTTTTAGTGTTGTGCCCCCTTCTAAGTGTGGTAAGCACAATATTCATGGTCCTTATACCAAGCTGCAGAAGGGTTGCTGATTACTCTTGGAGCCACTATACCTAGTAATCCCTGTTTCTTTAGCTTTTCATACACTGCTATTATGGGCATTCCCAAATCAGTGAACTGTCTCCTTAGGCGAGAAGCCTTCTAAGCAGGGGTATCTGCTTGTATCACAAATGGTTGTGAAGAGGTAACAGGTGAGACTAACTGTTGGACTACGCCTACCAGA
Source organism: Macadamia integrifolia (assembly GCF_013358625.1). Classification (NCBI taxonomy): domain Eukaryota; kingdom Viridiplantae; phylum Streptophyta; class Magnoliopsida; order Proteales; family Proteaceae; genus Macadamia; species Macadamia integrifolia. Next base: position 19,229,917 of record NC_056561.1, on the reverse strand, counting down.
TTGGTTTCAGGACCCTTTCTGTATCCAACCCGGGTATTCTTTCCTGCATCTTGGGAGGATCTCTGATACTGAGCTTCCCTTAGAATTCTATTTTCCACATGTGTATCAGTGGCTATCAAGGCATCAAAATTTTATAGGTGTTGGTAATAGAGGACATCAAAATAAGGATTTGACAAGTTTTCAATCAACATTTCTACATGCTCTGCTTTTGAAGGCCGATCTGCCATCTTGGCGGCCTTATCCCTAAACCTCATCAAGAAGGCGATGAATCCTTCTTTGGGTTGTTGTCTCAACGTCTCAAGCTCCCGATGCTTCACATCTACTTCGGTGTTATATGGATACTGCTTGGTGAAAGCTTTCACCACTGTTGTTCAATTTTGGGTTTGGGATGACTCCAACTGTGTGAGCCACCTTAGTGCTAGTCCTGATAGGGTTAACATGAATGCTTGCCCCATTTGGATGTCAGCAAGTTGCTATGATTTGGCGATGCTGAGAAAGACTTTGAGATGAGCCTTGGGGTCCCCTGACCCATCAAATATATCAGTCTGCCATTTGAATTTCTCGAGAATTCTTACCCCGAAGAAGAAACTCATCACATCAGATTCCACCACTTGACCTTCCAAACTCTTTCCTACTCAGATTAGATTTTCTAACTTTTCTAATTGCTCTCTAATTTTTATTTCTTTCTCCATTTCCAAAGGTTCCATTTGGACATATGCCATTCATTCCTCTTCCTCATCTTTAATCATTACTCTAGGTGGAGGAACCCGGCAATAGGTTCCTCATTGACCATTCGGACGGGTAGGTGAAACTCCTCGTTGACCGATTGGCCTGACTTGCTATGGTTCTCCTAAGTCAACTTGGAAAGAAGTCCCCTGATGACTCATAGGTCCATTCTGATCCAACTCTCTTGTAGCTTGTGCTGGTTTAGCCTTGAGAGGGTTTCAGAGCATGTGCAATATTTGAGCTAAACCACTCTTGACCTTGGGCATCTCTGCCTGCAAGGTCTCTACGAGGTGGACCCATGCTTGCTCAATGATTCAGGGTTGTGTGAATCCATGTGAACTGGGTTGTAATCACTTTGCAATAGATAGTCTCAGAGAGACAATGGAGGTGATGCTGGACTTAATCGAGTCAACCGAATACCCTGATGTGTCCAAATGGATTGCGGGGAATACTTGAGATGTGGAATTGTGCCTGAATCAAAAGTGAATTATTTTAGGATTCTTGTATCCCTAACCCCTTGTTCATTCATCCACTAGATTAATAACCGCTGATCCATCTAAAGTTAGTCCACTTAGAGATAGGGAGTGGGTAGGGGTTGATACCCCTAGTCCACTCAATGTCATAAGCGGGAGATTCACACAAATGGCTTGACCAGAATATCCTTATTAAGACATTCTCCGTCAATAAAGCCATGCTTTCCTTAATCTTACCCCACTAGGTGACCTTCCTCCTAGTTTCCTCAGATCTTTTAGATAATTTGGCATTTTACGGGACTTTGACGGGCATCACCCCAGAGTCGCACATACCAAATCATCCATATTTCATTTCTAAGGAGAAAGGACACCTTTTATCTGAAACCCACTTAGGAGAGCATTTCTTTATGACTAGAATGTATTATAGGAAGATTCCTTTTCAAGGCCTCAAATAAATTCTATAGATCAGCTTGTGGCATTCCTAGTATTGTCCATCTATTTCCTACATAATGTGAGTATGCAGTGGATGCAATAGGACCGATAAGGCTTCCTTAACAGAATCTATATATGTGAGGTACATAATCCTTTTGATATACCCAGAGGTATGAGATCAAGGGGGTGACTTCCTTGCCCATTACTCGTGACTATACATAAGGTTAAACAACTGGCCATGGGGTGGTGGAACCACGAGTGATTGTGTGCAAAAGTGTAATGTGAGAATATTATTATTCGATCTCAGAATGTCATAAAGTGCACAGACCTCCCCAAGGGTACTGGTACAATTACGAACATCCTTGCCATTTAACAATAGCCCATACCCTTGTACAGGAAGTGGCTACCATTTTCTCTTAGAGTATTCTCCATGACATGCACTAACCTCCCTGAGGGTGCGGGCATAACAGGGAGTCCCTCACCAAATGATTTCACTTCAAGCACGATGCACGATGCACGATGCACGATGCACGATGCGGTTAGCGAGTATAATTACAAACATGGGGTTAGTCAAACATGTTTTCAAATAGATGTGGTGAAAAATGTTCTTACATTTAATGGTAGCATCTAGTGTTGGAAGCTTGACAAGTCCCCAGTAGAGTCGCCACTATAAGGGTAGCAGCCAGAAAAAGACCTTTTGGGGTCCCGACCCTCTCTCCTTTCTTTTCTCTTTCTCAGGGAGGGGTGTGTAGTGTGTGCTTACCTATGGGGCCCGTACTACCGTATCACTGCTTGGAGATACGTGGAGGCCTATTTTACAAGAGTGTAAAGGTCATCTTTGAGACGGGATTTGATGATGGTCCAATACGGGGAATTGGGATCATACAAAAGGGTTTGGAGTCACCACCTAGGATTATAGGCCTAGGATCCAGAGGTGGGCCCAATTCCTAGGAAAAGGGCCCAAAACTTGGTCTGGTCCAGAGATTTAGGGTACGTGTCAGGTGTTAAAATTGGGAAGGTGTTAGGCACACAATCGACCTGGTTTAACCAGTCTTCCTACTAGATGCTTAAGAACGAACATTTTCCACAATTATTCCTATTCTGCATGCATAGCTAAGTTATCACACATATATACATTGGATGAATTTAAATAATTATGTACACTAAAATGAGGTCAATATAAAGTCTACAGTAGGCTAATTTGGGTAAAGAATTATACCTGAGCTTGACCCCTGTTTTTGGGTCAAGAGGGGTGGAACCCTGATTAGTGCCGGCATGAACTAGCTTACGGATTCTCCTGGCTCAGGGGACCTCCAACTTCCTTTCTCGAGAGATGCTAACTGTGGTAATGTTTGGATAGAGTTCCGACTAGGAATGGTTACTTTCGGATTTTGATTGATTTGTCAATTTAGCAGAGTTTTCGCTAGGGATGAACTACTTCCAGATTTTTGACTGAGGTGGCACTCTGGTAGAGCTTTCGCTAGGGATAGGCTATGGGAGGGTTAGGCTGAGGTGGCACTCCGACAAAGCTTCAGCTGGGGATAGGCTAACTCTAAGGATTGAGGAGTTTTGAAGCCCGAAGAACACTTTGGATCTTATAAAGATCTCTCCGAAGACTTGAAGAACCTCAAAAGGGGGTGAGAGACTAAGGGAAAATTTTTCCTACACAAATTCTCACTCAAAAAAGGTAGATGATTATAGAACTTCGAAGGCTTGAAGAACACTTTGAATCTTATGAAGATCTCTCTGAAGACTTGAAGATCCTCAAGCGGGAAGGGGAGGAGAGGGTAGAGCTTCTCTACAAGGGATGCTCCTAGGAGGCTTGAGTGTGTAAAAGCAAAGGGAAGGGGTATTTATAGGTTTTTTGAACTAATGGGGAGGAAAGAGGAATTTCTTTGGCCAATGGGGTTAAAAAGTGATTTTTCTAAACCAATGGGGTGATAACAAGAATTTTTGGACCAATGGGGGAAAGGGTAAATTCCTTTGGCCAAAGGGTGAAATGTAATTTTTTTTTAGTCCAATGGGGTAAAAAGATGCCTTTTTGGGTCAATGGGAGGTTACGGTGTAGGGTACACTAGCGGGGCAGTGTAAAGTGCACAAGCGGGTGAAGAAAAAATTTCTTCACCAATCCAATCATTGGAAAGAATATTTTGGCCATTGATGGTGGCACACGAGGGTGGGTAGGTGGTTCACAAGGCAGGTATAGGTGCACGGGGTAGGCAGGGGAGCGCGGGGCAGGCAAGGGCATGTGGGGTAGGTAGGGGCGTGTGTGAGGGTAGCAGCCAAAAAAAAGGAAGAAGAAGACCTTCTTTTTCCTTTGGCCCTCTCCCCTCTTTTTCTCTTTCTTTGGGGAGGGGAGTGTCGTGTGTGATTTTTTATGGGGCCCACACCACCGTATCACAGGTTGAAGATACGTGGAGGCCTATTTCGCAGGAATGTAAAGTTTGTCATTGAGACGAGGTTTGATGATGGTCCAATACGGGGGATTGGGATCATGTAAAAAGGGGTTTAGAGTCACCGCCTAGGATTATGCACCTAGGACCCGAGGATGGGACCAATTCCTAAGAAGATGGGCCGAAAGTTGGTCCGGTCTAGAGATTTAGGGTACGTGTCAGGTTACAGAATTGGGAAGGTGTTAGGCACCCAATCTACCCGTTCAACCGGTCTTCCTACTAGATGCTTGAGAACGAACATTTTCCATAATTATTCCTATTCCACATGCATGGCTAAATTATCACTCGTATGTACATTGAATGAATTTAAAAGGTTATGTACACTATAACAAGGTCCATATAGAGTCTGCATTATGCTAATTTGGGTGAGAGATTATACCCGAGCTTGACCCCTGTTTCAAGTCAAGAAGGGTGGGACCCCGATTTCTGCTAGTACAAACTATCTTTTAGCTTTTCCTGGCTCAAGGGAAGATGGTATTGACCTCCAACTTCCTTTCTTGGTAGATGTTGATTGGATAGAGTTCTGACTAAGAACGGTTACTTTTTGATTTTGACTATAGTATCAATTCGGCAGAGCTTCTGCTGGGAAAGGGCTGAGACCTAAATGGTTAAAGAACTTCAAAGGCCCAAAGAACACTTCGAAGATACGAAAGAATCTTACGAAGATCTCTCCAAAGACTTGAAGAACCTTAAGGGGGTGGGAGACTAAGGGGAAAATTTTTCCACACAAAAACTCACTGAAAGAAGGCAAGGGATTGAAGAATTTTGAAGGCCCGAAGATCACTTCTAATCTTATGAAGATCTCTCCGAAGACTTGAAAAACCTAAAGGGGGGGAAGGGAGGAGAGAGGGCAGAGCTTCTTCTACTATGGATGCTTCTAAGAGACTTGGTGCTTTTTGGTGTGTAAATCCAAAGGGAGGGGGTATTTATAGGATTCTTGAACCAATGGGGAGAAAAAGAGAATTTTCTTAGCTAATGGGGGAAAAATTGGTTTTTCTAGACCAATGGTATTGAATTTTGGACCAATGAGGTGGGATGTGATTTTCGTTGACTAATAGGGATAAAGTAAGTTTTTTTGGGCTAATAAGGTAAAAGTATACCTTTTTGGACCAATAGGAGGTTTCGGCATAGGGTATGCTAGCGAGAGAGTGTAAAGTGCATAAGTGGGTGGAGAGAGAATCTCTTCACCCAATAGGTCAGTGGAACATATATTCCGGCCATTGACGGTGGTACACGAGGCTGGGCAGGGGTGGCTGGGGCATTCATGGGTGTATATGGTAGGCAGGGTGTGCATGGGGAGATTGAAAGTGGTGTGCGACACATGGTGGATGGGGCAGACAAGGTGTGTGTGGCACAAGGCACATGGTGCAGGCAGGGTGTGCATGGGGGCGCACGGCATGCGTGCGGGGGCACATGGGTGCGTGGCATGCACATTGGGGTGTGTGGCGTGCGTGCGGGGGCATGCAGGGCTGGCTAGTGACGGCATGCAACATGCGTACGGTGGCACACAGTGTGCATGCGGGGGGCACAAAGCTAGCTGCCGGGTGTGCGCAACGTGCGTGAGGGGGCGTGCGACGTGCTTGCAGGGGCACTTGGTGCTATGCACGGGACTGGTTGGTTGGCAAGCACGAGGCTGTGCATAGGGTGCATGGGGCTAGATGGCTAGCATGCTTGGGGCTACGCGCACAAGGCAGGCAGGGCTACATGCATGCAAACATGTGATTTTCTAGGAAAGATTGTGAGAGATCTGACAGTCCAATTTTGATGTACCACATATTGTTGGAATCATGATTCCAAGTACTACCCATCTGTATGGTCATTCTGACTTGATTCCTTCATATATGAAAAGTCATAATTGGGCCCTCTTCCCTCCCGCATGATATTTTTGGGGTTTTGGGTGAGCAGGGCATGTTTATGGGTTTCCTTTAATCAATTATCATCTCTATCGATTGGAAGCAAGAAGACACATCCAAGATCCACAATTCATCATAGCCAAAGGGGGGTGACAAAATTAGGTATCTACAGAATACCCCTCTTTGGCCGAGGCTTGTGCCAACAACCGAAGGGCAAAGAAAAGAACGACCACATTTTGTCACCCGGAGCATGTACTACTATCATTTTACTCATTAATGACGGAGTTGCAATGGGTAATATCTTTTAACTACTTTATATTTTGAGACTTACCTGGATTGCCTATTTGCCTATTTGCAATGGTTAATAAAATTGGACCACCTAGGGCCAGTCTAATGAAATGAGGCCACCTGGGGCCAATTCAATGAAATTGGGCCACTTGGGGTCGGGTCAATGAGATTGTTTCTATTCTTGATTTATTTCATGTCCCTTGATTGGGATTCTTGAATTTGAACCAAGAGATTGGAGTCTTGAATTTTACCTTTTTGATTTGGAATCTTGCTCTTTGCTTTTGATTTGGAATCTTGCTCTTTTGCTTTTGATTTTTACAACAATTTTATCTACCAATGGGATTTGACTTTCACCTTCCCTCTTCATGTGATATAATTTTCACCTACCACATAAATTTGCTTTATATTTCACCTTCCCTTTGATTTTTTACCTTCCACTTCCATGTGATATAATTTTCATCTACCACAAGAAATTATTTTGAATTTGGCATTTTGTGGTAAGAATCCTTAATTTACACCTTGGAATTGGAATCTCAATTTTTTTTTTTTTTTGAGAAAATAAATTTTTTACCCATAAAATGGTCCCCCCCTGTTCATTCCCTATTTCGATTTCTCTCAGTTGGGAATGATTTGTGAGCGAGTGAGGTCGATTTTTTGAATCTCCTTGAAGATTCGAAGCTTTTTGCACTTTTTCGGGTTTCTTCAAATTTTTTCGAAGATCTTCAAGTTTCCCTTGAAGTTCTTTTCAAGTTTCCCTTGAAGTTCTTCATCTTCTTCTTGAAGATCTTCATAGTTCTTGAGGAAGGAGTCATTTGGAGAATTTGACATATTTTTGGGCTTTTTCACAAATTGTGAAACTTCTTGTGGTTTCTTGTAATTTTGGAAAATATGGCTGAGAGCAGAAAGAGAAAGACTCGCAAAGAGGTCCGGCTGGATGGTTGCAGCAATTCTTCTCAAGGGGAAGAGACGGATTGGTACACCGAACAAACACTTCACGAGACTCAGGATCATATTTGCAACTTAGTATGGGGCAAATGGGTAAGTCCTTGTGTTTTATTCATTTATTATTGTCTTGTTTTTTTTACTATGATTATTATTTTTTTATTTTTATCCTAGGAGCACGATGTGGGAGTACCACTGACCTTGGCCAGATATGGTCATCCAAAAATAGCTCAGGATTGGTACAAGATACTCCCCCACAGAGTGAAGGAGTTGGTTAACTCATCATACTTGAGTCGATTGGCTTCCATAGAGACTAGGAAGTTCAGCCGGGCATTGATAGGGGCCCTGATAGAGCGGTGGTGGTTGAGCACTCACACCTTTCATCTTCCTACTGGCAAGATTACCATTACACCTTTGTGCTTTTATCTCTGACAAGCATACCATTTGGAGGGAGACCCTTGTCTTTTCCTAAGACTTTGATAGCACAGGAGTTCATGAATCTAACAGGCATTGATATCTAGGCCGACCAAAAAGATATCCATTTAGGCGAGATTAGTGCCTGCTAGTGGAGGTTAGACCTGTAGGTGAATCCTGGTAACATTGCGCAGGTGACCCGTTTTGTCCTTCTATTTACTGTGGGTCCGTGCCTCTTTAGTGACCTCCGGGTGGGGTGGACATTCTCATGGCTGCTTTCTTCTGAAATATTCAGAAAGTGGACACCTGGGATTGGGGTGTGGCCACTTATGCATACTTTCTATAGACTCTGGACCTGCTATCATATGGAGACCGAGGTCTCAAGGGACCGGGCTACATCCTCCTGGTATTATCTCATCCTTGTAGCCATTTCTTTTCATTTGGTTTTATTTCCTCACTTTGATTTTTTAAATCAGCCCTGGTGCTATGAGCATTTGGAGATCATGGCTCCGATACTGAAAGATCTATGACCATCACCTTTTCCCATAGCCAAGAGATGGGGAGATAACCGAGTACTTAGGGGTCGGCATCATCCTCTAGGGACCACTACTCATTCTCTCCTAAACGGTCTTACATAGGTAAGCCATGCTTGTCATTAAATTTCCTTTTGTTCTGTGTTGTACTTACTTTTTGTTGAATTTTCAAGTCACTTGGAGACATTCTATCCTCTTACATTCCCAGATCTTGATGAAGTCACTCGGGCTAGATACTTATTAGAGAACCGAGTCCTATTCATGGGTTTCTGGGGCCATGCCTGGTATTTAGGAGAGAGAGTTATACCCCAATGGTCTGATTCTGATACACGCTTCTCTTCTTGTCTTCATCCACCGACCATACATTGTCTGGAGTGCATTCCTACATATCAGATCAAGAAATTGACCGATGAAACATGGGATGATTCGTTCCTAGACCAAGATAGGGATTACAAGACCTTCCTTAAGGAAGAGACGGTATGCACCCATTTTGGTCCTGACGGTCCAGTGGTATGTTATTCTTCCTTTGAGTATCACCTTTATGCTTCAATTTCTTTATGTTTGGCCTTGATTAATGTTCTTTCAGGGGAGAACACGGCGTGCAGACCCTCATACTATTCAATCACATGTTGGTGTTGCTGGTCCATCCCAAGCCAGACCTTCTACTAGTGCGGGTGGATCCCTCAGGATAGCCACCATTCCCTTCCCAATGGCTTCCCAAGTTGGTCATATCCCAACATAGCCAATCCTATTCCATATGACTATGTGAGTATCTGATCATCCCTCACTTGCTTGGCTTTCGATCTCCCTTGGCTGATATGCTCCTTCTCAGGTGTCTTCGGAGGTCTATACCGAGATCAAGAGGATGCATCAGAGCTTGTGTGAGGTGGTGATCGACAAGTTATCTTTCCCCTTCTTTTTTTTTTTCTTCTTCTTTTATTACTCTTTTTCTTGTCTGTCTCTTATATTACTCAAGATGGAAGGATTTTTGTTTTAGAGAACCATGTCAACTCCTACCAGCAGGAGAATGCCCAGTGGCATGCACAGATTCAGGATCTATCCTGGAGGCTGGCAAATTCGGGATTGGCACCCACGGACTCCTCACCATTCCATGAGGGTGACCCTGAGTATGGTTCAGATGAGGACTTTCATTCTTAGGGATCTGTTCTTGTAGTTCCTGCAGGCACAAACACATGTATATCTTTTTTTTCTTTTTCTTTTTCCCTCCCCCTGTTTGTTTGTTTTTTCTTTTTATTTTAGCATTTTATGAATGGAAACCTATCTTTGGCACAAAGAAAATCTCCTTTTGTTTATGGTTTGGAACGTTTAGGCATAATCAATTCCACAACTCCAGTCTTCATTAGAATAATCAGAATAACATGAAAGTCCAAATATCTCCTCATTTTACTACCAAGTGAATTACATGAAAATATCTTTCCTACTATAAACGGGATAGATAGGTAACAATATAGGGGGACAATTCTTGGGGTGAGTAAAAGCTCACCAACTCCTCTGGGTCATCCGCTTTCAGTCCATACTATTGGCTGATATACGTAGGCAAGTAAAAGGATGTGTGAGTCAATCCCATCAACCTGATGTAGTTGTATCCAAGGGTCTTCATTAGAAAATCTTCCTGTGGCTTTCTTAGGCATCTCCATGCAATATCCTTTGCAGTTCTTTCTTGCAAGTATCTCTCCCAATCAACAACAATCTTAAATTTAGGGACTTCCCTTTTGTCCTGGTAGCAAGGAGCTCCGAGTTGGCATTCTTTTAATGGCCTAGTCAACTTCAGTTTCTCAAGGAGCCAAATCTGGAAAATAGCAGGACTTCCTTGATACTGATCAAGTCTGAATCTATGGCTATAGCTCATGTCATCAAATCCCTTGAGCGTTTCTGCATGGACCATAGGGATGATATCACCTCCTTTCTTCAATTGCTTTACCACTTCTATCAGAACAAGTGGTGCACCACATCCGAGGGTTCGGAGAACATAGTGAGCTATCATACAAAGTAGATAAGTATCCTATGATCTTTGTTAATGGATTCCTCCCAATGATAGATACTGAGCAAAGATCTTGGACACCTTCAGAATGTTAATCTTCCCATATCAGAGAGGTCCCAGGTCATACGAGTAGATGGTCATGGGCCCCACCCCTAATTAACTTCATTTGGGCAGCATTTCCTATCTCGGGAGTGCAACTGATCAACCGGTTAGACCATTTGGTTTCCCTAAAATTTCTATTTTGACTGGGCTGCTCTCCCGACCTTAGCCTCACTTGCCCGGGATTTATGTGAGAGTTTCGTAGCCCTAGCATGGACTTTCCCAATATGTTGAAATAAAGAGGAGGTTTCAAATTTTGAAAATTTTAATCTAGTTTCATGAGAGGTTTGAATCACTACCAATGTTGCAGGCACGACCAATAAAGATCATTCTTTCCCTCCTGGCAGTAGATTTCTATGGGCCATAAACCATTGGTGCTAGTTAGTCTGACTCATCATCTGTCACCAAGAAATGGATAATTAGGTTTGGGTCCTAGTGTAACATTCCCCCCTCCTTACAAAATTTTCATCCTCGAAAATTTATGTACCTGATAACCCAAACTTTCTTGGGTACCTCTTCTTCATTTCCCCTTCTCATTCCCAAGACACTTCTTGCTCTGAGTGGTTTCTCTATTTACCTTTGATGTAGGAAACAGTGTGATTCCAAAGGTTGTGTTCCTTCCGATCAATAATCTCCTCTCTATATACCCCCAATCAGAATCTAGTTCTAAAGGTATGTAGGTCAAAATTTGTACTAGGTCAGGAATATACTTCTTCAATATGGATCATAATATCCATCCAGCTACAGTGGTAGAGCTATTTTGTAGGCTACCAATCCGGTTCGCTCTAGAATGTCATAAGGTCCCAAGTATCTGGTACTAAGTTTCACTTTCTTTCTAAATCTCTTGATCCCTCTAGATGGTGAGACCTTGAGGAATACCTTGTCTCCAACATTGAACTCTAAATCCTTTCGCCTCACATCTGTGTGACTCTTATGTCTTGACTGAGATGTCTTGATTCTCTCTCTTATCATATCCACCTTCTCAAGTGGCATGAATTAGCTCTATTCCCAAAATTCTTCATTCACCCACTTCATCCCAATAAAGTGGTGTCCTGCACCTCTTTCCATATTGAGCTTCAAAAGGTGCCATGCCAATGGCCGACTGATAGTTGTTGTAAAAGAACTCTATCAATGACACATGTTCATCACAGCTATAATCCATGTCTAGAACACAAGCTCTAAGCATGTCTTCCAGTGTCTAAATAGTACACTTTGGCTGGCCATCCGTCTGCTGGTGAAGGTTATACTGAACTTCAGTTGTGTCCCCATAGCTTTTTGTACACATCCCCAGAATTAGGGTGTAAATCTGGGATCTTTGTCTGAGACAATGCTATCTCAAAGACCATGTAATCTAATAATATATTTGTCCACATACAATTGAGCTAGCTTATCCATGGGAGTTGTAATTTGCTTAGGAATGAAGTGAGCTACCATGGTCAGACGATTCACTACTACCCAAATTGTATCATTTCCTTTTTCTAGTCCCAGGTAGACCAATGACAAAGTCAATGGTTATATATTCCACTTTCATTCCGGCATAGGTAAGGGTTGGGGAGGGGAATCCTATTGGTTGTAGCCCTCGTGACACACGGTTGCTTGCCAGGTGGCCATCCCACTTGTGAACAGGCTCTCTTCAGTGCCATTTGGATTCTCTATCAAACATAAACATCATATAACCCCTTCTATAACAATTAAATTTTCCTTAAATATGTCTCAATTTTACTAAAATAAGTTAATGCTCGAGCCCCGAAGCAACACATGCAATATCAATAATTTTTTGCCCAATAGGTTGGTGTCACCAGATGATGATTGATCTGGTCAATGCGAACTGGATGAAGAATCCAAACCATAGTCTATAAGGCATGGGGCTCTCCAAGTGGTGTCACCGGTCGACGAAACCCTTGAGACCGGTTGATGGGTCAATAAAATTTTAGTATTTTTACTAAGCCCAAACCACACTTTCTTAATTATGTTTTCAATTTTATCTGGAGAGTGACTGTAGCTAGCCTTAGCAACCGTATGGAAGACCCTCATGTGTCATTCCCTTGCAGTTTTCATCTCTACAAGTACAAGGTAAGTAACTATATGCCCCATCTTGTACATTTGAAGTCTTTTCTTTCCCAGTAGAAACCCTAGGTTTGGAATTTCTTAGGAATAAAAAATGTAGTTGAAATTATTGCCATGTATGTTTGTTTTCTTAATTTCTTTACTTGCCTACACACTCATATAGGTATTTTGATTGTCTCAAGCATGGAAAATACCTGAAACACACGTCGTCGAACTTCTGCCCAAGCTTTGGAAGCTCTGACCCCTACATTCAACCAGAAATGATTTAGGGCGAATGAGGATGAGCGCAACTGGGCCATGTTTTCTGGGAAGTGCGTGGATCCCAGAAAGCACGTGGTCACTTTGAAGTTGAACTCCTTTGGAGTTAGTAGGAGATTCTTGGCCCTAGGGTGGGGGTCCCTATTGTTGCCCAGGAACAAGTGTTTCCCAAGGCTGGAGAAAGCCTTCTACTGTGATATGAAGGGGGAACATATGGGAGATGATGATTCCAGGTCACAAGCAAGGTGAAGGGAGTGGATATCTCCTTCACTACAAAGGAGTTTGCACCGAGGTCCAACCTAAAGGTGCGGAAATAGTTTGGATCATCCCACTGGTAGGGTCTGACATTCAAACAACCATTAATAGAGGGGTGTAGATCATTACCTAAAACTCCACATGTGCAAGCCAACACATGATCTTAGCCCTTTCACAGTGAGTCCTTCCCACACGTATAACTTTGCATTCCTTTTTAGTCCAAGCTCCTCCACAATAGTCAGGGTTTTCACAAAATCCTAATTACCACTCAATTACTAGTGTAGAGATCAAGAGTGAAAAAGAGGGAGAGGAGCACGGATATTAAAAGAGGAGAAAATTAGAATCGTGTATTGCTTTGGTTTTTAGAGTTCATATATATCTCTAACCAAAATCCCCATTAGTTAGAGTTGTAGATAAACCCAACTTTGGCATAGAGATTTCCTACTTGGAGTCAATCACTCACTAAAACCAATCTTATCACTATTGATAAGATATTAAATAAATATCAATTTAATAATTCCTTTCTCCTAACAATCTCCTCCATCTTACTATGAGATCCTATCTCATAAGAGAATCCAAAATCTTAGATCACAAAAAAGAATTCCTGATCATCTAATGTTGTACATATAGGTTGAACTTATAGGAAGGGTAGGATCCCATTGGGATATCACCTAGCATGCTATGTATCTTAACTATAGTGTATTCATAATACAAGGTTAACCAATACATATGCTGCCAGGTAGAAGTAATAATCATCACCCAAAATAAGTAGTTATATATGCATCTATCCCCCACTGAGCAATATCACATAGTTAATTACAGGGCATGTGTGAAATACTGTCAAGTCCCCAATGAACCGAAAAACCATTTCAGAGATTCCATATATTTGATTAGGCCATGAAAATATTTCCAAAATGTTTTTGAACATAAATAATAATTTATATTAATTTTTTAAATATTAAGAAAAACATTTTATTGAAATATCCCCAGATCCAAATTTTATCCAATATAATATAGAGTTTCTCTCTCCTTGATATTCTCCCAAAAAGGGTAGTGGATTCCTTATTGGGAATCTCTTTCGAATACGACCCAACACTATGAGTCCAAAACACCTATATATAGTTAAAAAGACATCAATTGTTGGCACACCAAAACGTGCAGTGCATGTCCGGATCGATAAGGACCCCTCAGGTCAAAGGATTGATCATAAACTACTTAAGAGAAATTCATTTTTTTATAAACCGACAGTATATTATATGTGAAAATATCAAGTGATTCAGTTCAATGTACACACAGTATGTACACTCACATTTGTGCCTTGAAATCAACATCTCTAAGTACACACAATGTGACCACCATGAAGATAGGGTGTCCAATCTTGCCCCTATTGGTGAACAGTTTTAGGTTAACAAACCTATGGACAAACTGAGCTCAATAAATTATCATGCTAATTTAAACTAAATTAATCAATTTAATTTAAATAAATAAGTTTGTACATCAAAGCCAATTTCCCATAAACCTAATGCCCATGTTCTTAATATGTTTCTCAAATACATTGAGCGATAAACCTTTAGTTATGGGATCAGACAAATTCTGAGCAGAGTCAACTTTAGCTATGGCTATATCACCACACTATATAATCTCACGAATTAAGTGATATTTTCATTTCACGTGCTGGTTCTTTTAATGAGCTCTTGGCTCCTTTGCTTGTGCTATGGCTCTCTAATTGTCATAATACAACATGATGGGATGCTTGATGAGCTCAGGGCCACCCCTAGGACAATCAAGAATTTCTTGAGCCAAACCCCTTCCTTAGCTACTTCACTAGCTATCAGGTATTCACCCTCAGTAGTGGAGTTGGCCATTGACTTCTGTTTGACACTCTTCCAAATTATAGCACCACCTCCCATAACAAATGACATTCCTGATGTAGACTTTCTATCATCTTTGTCAGTTTGAAAATCTGAGTCTGTATAACTCACAATTGACAATTGGTCAATACCATAGACTAGGAAATAATCCTTGGTCCTCCTCAAAAACTTGAGGATGCTTTTGACAGAAGTCCAATGCTCCTGTCATGAATTAGAATGATAGTGGCTCACAATCCCTATCGCATGACAAATTTCTAGTCTAGTGCATAACATTGCATACATGAGACTCCCTACAACTGAAATGTAAGGGATTCTCTTCATTGCCTTAATATCCTCAACAGTTTGAGGACAATGTGATTTAGACAGAGTGATTCCATGCTTGAAGGGAACACTTCCTTTCTTGGAATCCTACATGTTAAACCTACTTAGTATTTTGTTAATATAAGTGGATTGTGACAAGTTTAACATCCTATTCTTGCGATCTCTCACAAGCTTTATTCTTAGGATGTAACTGGCTTCACCAAGATCCTTCATTGAAAATTTCTTGGATAGCCACACCTTTACAGATGAAAGCAATCCCACATTATTCCCAATGAGCAAGATATCATCTACATATAGGATAGGAAAATAAACGTTATTCCCTCTGGACTTCTTGTAAACACATGTTTCATCAATGTTTTGTTCAAACCCAAATTTTTTGATGGTTTGATCAAAATGTATGTACCAGCTTCTGAAAAGCCTGTTTAAGACCATAGATAGATCTCAAAAGTCTGTACACTTTGTTTTCTTCCCTTGGGGAAGCAAACCCTTCTAGCTGATGTATGTATATAACCTCATCTAAATGTCCATTAAGGAAAGCGGTCTGTAGATCCATCTGCCATATCTTATAGTCATAGTGCGCAGCAATCGATAATAAAATTCTAATGGATTTAATTATCACTACCAGTGAGAAGGTTTCTTCATAATCCACCCCTCCTTTGTTGGTGTAACCTTTTGCCACCAGTCTTGATTTGAAATGCTCCACATTACCATCCACACCTGTCTTCCTCTTAAAGATCCATTTACATCATATAGGCTTAACACCTTAAGGTAGATCCTCTAGAGTCCAAATATGGTTGGAATGCATGGAGTTAATCTCAGAGTGCATGGTTTCCTTCCATTTAATAGAATCAATATCCTTCAAAGCCTCTTTGTAGGAAAATGGGTCTGATTCAGAAGTGTCAAAAATCACGTGGAACTCTTCCACCTTTTGATCATCTTCATTGAGAAGTGTCAAATGAGTTGGAGGCCTAATGGACCTCCCACTCCGTCAAGGCTCTTGGGGTTGGTTCACTTCAATGGGTATGTTAGTGGGTATGTCAGTAGGAATTACAATAGATGCAGAAGTTTCTTAGCCATTAGATATTTCTTTTATGACCATTGGATCCGATCTACAAGTGACTAGATCCTTTTCAATGAATGTCGCATGTTTACTAACTAAAACTTTCTGATCAACAGGGTCATAGAAGTAATAGCCAATAGTTGTTTTAGGGTATCCTAGGAAACATCTATTTGTTCAGGATTCCAGCTTATCTGTTTGTTGCTTCCTTACATGTACAGTGCAACCCCAAACCCTAATATGTTGTAGGCTAGGCTTTCTCCCATACCACAACTCAAAGGGTGTTTTAGGGATAGATTTTGTTGGAACCCTATTCAAAATATAGATGGCGATATCCAAGGAAAAACTCCAAAATGATGCAGGTAATTATGAATAAGTGACCATAGACCGAACCATATCTAATAAGGTACAGTTTCGTCTCTCTGCTGTGCCATTCTATTGAGGTGTCCGTGGGGCTATCAACGGAGAAAGAATCTTTAAATAGTCCCTGAACTCATTCGATAAATACTCTCCTCCTCGATCTAATCAAAGGGTCTTGATGCACTTACCCAATTATTTTTCTACCTTAGCTCGGAACTCTTTGAACTTTTCAAAGGTTTTCGATTTTTGATGCATTAGGTAAATGTATCCATATTGAGAGTAGTGATCAGTGAAGTTTAAAAAATATTCATGACCATACCTCGCTTGAACATTTATGGGACCACATACATCAGAGTATATTAATTCCAATGAGTCCTTAGCCCTCCTACCCTTAGATGAAAAGGGTTTCTTGGTCATTTTTCCTTGTAGACAGGATTCACATGTTTGGTAAGGTTCTACCTTTAGACTTTCCAAAGGGACATCCTTGATCAACCTATTAATTCTATCTACTCCAATATGACCTAACCTAAGGTGCCAAACATAAGTGGAATTATCTAGAGCTGATTTCCTTTTTAAAGTTACATATAAAAATTCATTTGTATTTAAAACAGGTTTCAAGAAATACAAACCATTCTGCAAACAACCAGTTGCAATAAATAAACCATTCAAATGAATAGATAGTTTAAATTCAAATTAAAATGAATATCGATCAACAACCAGTTTAGAAACAGAAACTATATTCCTTCTAAAGGAAGGAACATAAAAACAATCTTTTAAAATTAAAACTATTTTTTGAAAATGTAAACTAAATTCTCTTACGGCCTCTGTTGTGGCCTCAGCTCCAGTTCCCATCTTGAGACAAACCACATCCTCGTTATGTCTTCTTGTCATCTTGAACCCTTGCAACATATTACAAATATGGGTGGTTGAACCAGAGTCAACCAACCACATATTAGATGGTTCTTCTGACAAATTAGACTCATAAAGTACATAGGTTTCAGATATACCTTCATCTGGCTTCTTTAGATTCTCTAGGTATCCACGATAATTTCTCTTGCAATGTCCGTCCTTTTTACAGTAAAAATAAGGTCCCTTCTCAGGTTTTTTTCCCTTCTCCATGCCCTTACTAGCCACCTTAAAGGTCTTACCCTTATTGGTCTTCTTCTTCTTCTTACCATTTGGTTTAAAGGAAGAAGGATTCTTTTCAGTAGACAAGACCTCAAGCTTTTGCTTCTTATGTGCCGCCTCCACTTCTTGCAACATGATGCTTAGCTCTGGAAGCTTTACAAAAATTTTATTCATATTATAATTACAAATAAAAGATTCATAGATTTCCTAAGGCAGTGAGTAGAGTATGACATCAGTTTTATAGTTCAGCTTAAAGGATGTTTCTAGGGCTTCTAGTTCTTGAAATAAATTCCGTAATTTCATCACATGGTTGATAACTGAAATCCTTGAAGTCATCTTAGTGTCATGGAGGAGAGTGATAAGTTGATGATGTGCATGTCTATTTTGATTATCATACAGCTTCTTCAACTCCTCCAACATGTCTTTAGCAACACTTAGATCCTTTACAAAATCCTTAATAGTTTTATCTATTGAATTCAAAACAAAGAGCTTGGCCTTAGAATTGTTTTGTTGAAACAACTCATAGGTAGCTTTCTCCTCACCCTCCATAGTGTCAGGAAATGAAGGTTCTTCATCTTTTATGACAGAAATTAGACATTCTATAGTTAGGAGCAATTTAATGTTCCTCCTCCAGTCAATATAGTCGGGTCCAATTAGGATATGGTCTTTAATGAAGGTAGCGTAGTTCATTTGGCTTGACATATTGAATATCTACATGATGTACAAGAAAAAATTAGCATGATTATTATCATTGAAAAGAAGAGGCAAGTCTAAATACAACGATAACTTCCCTTTAGCAATAAGGTGTGATTGAAACATCTCAACCCTTATGCATATGACTTAGCCTATCGGAGTACATCATATACATGTTGGTTGAGTGGACTGTTCTTTCCATCTCGAAGACTTCCAATACTTTTGGCCACTTGAGTGTCATGTCCATTCCTATCGGTTAACATACACTCAAGTCAAGTGTATACCCGTTATTTCAGAGTGAATCATAGCATCATGGGCTAGTGTCTACTATCGTAATACACCTCCCACTGACCATGTTCTCTACCTATCACATATGAGATAAATAAAGACAATCTCAGAGAACTACTCAAGCATTATCCTATCGACATCTGCAAAATTAGATCAATGTGACCTCTACATTTACCAACTAAGGGAGGTTATGGAAACCCCCCAGTTAGGGTTTTTCATATCACACTTGCTTTTAAGTTTAGGGAAACGGGAACCGTCATCTCTTCTTAAAACACAATAGGGTGATAATATCACCATACATCACATGTAACTAGGAATCATAAAATAATCATCCACATGAAATATAAAATAAAGCCTTAGTGGTTATGGGATAGCATCTGAAATTAAATTGACTTTGACATCACATGCAAGTCATTTTGATTCCAAGATGGGTGGGAGTAACATAGCCTCTTTAATTACTCTCACACAAAAAAAATTATGTGATAATGCAATGCAAATAATTATAACCAAGATAACTTTTACATTGAAATAAAACAAAAAAAAACTTGATTCTCCATCTCCCACCGCTACCTCTAAGCAATCTCCTCCTTCAGTCTTTTCACGATCTAATAAAATAAAATGCCTAATTCTATTACATTCCTTTAAACTAAAGAAACCTTGGAAAACTAACCCACCATTTAGGCTGCCCAAGGGGAGTACATATTTTTATAAAAAAGAAAAGGGGAGAGAGAAAGAGAGTGAGAAACAAAATACAAGCCACCACATAAATGCATGCCATGTTATCTATATATCCATCATCATGGTCCATTTTAAATCCTATAACCACTAACAATATCATAACTTTTACACATATTATGTATTTGATCCTTTCAATTTTATTCCAAAAATGTGGGAAAATAACAATTATAAAAACCACATAAAATTTTACTAACATTTAGTAAGAACTTATGTTATTATGTCATGTAAAAAACATGTGTGTATCTTATCTCATATACATATACATTCAACCTTCTTACAATTAAATCATATTTAATGTAAAAAAAGGTACTTAGGTACAATGGCCCATATGAAAGGATGCAGTACATACCATAATGGGCCCTTATAATGAAAGAAACCCATAACTAAAGAAAAATAATCTTTTATAAGCAATTGGGCTCAAAGCCCAGAACGTTAGAGTTTTAGGTAAAACCCATAACCCCTTTTTATTTTTAAAGGAGACTTAATCCCATTACCAAAGGGACAAAAAGGTCTTTAGAAAAAAAAGCAAACCCTACTTATCATCTTCATCTTCTTTCTTACGAATACATCTACTAAGCCGCCGCCAAGCTTGCAACGCTTGCAGGTTTGGGTTTCCTCCCTTTTTTTATTATTATTAATAATCAACCACAATACCACCAAGGCCTGCCAAAGCCAGCCAAGAGCCAACAAAGTTTCATGAAAAACAATTTTTTTTTTAAATGAAATAAGAGTTTACTATTCATGTGAACAATGATATACATGCTTTTTTTTTATATATATATTAACAAAAACAAAAAAATAAAACATAAGTTTGTTAACTATTCTGTGAACAGTACTGTTCACAGAATAGTGAACAAACACCTCTCTTTTTTTAATTGAAAATAAAGTTAATGGATCAAATACACAATATCGTGTAATTAAACGGAATGTCTCCCCACCAGTAGGGAGGCTCTGATATCATTGAAGGTGCGAAAATGATTTGGATCATCCCACTAGTAGGGTCAGACATTCAAACAACCATTAATAGAGGGGTGTAGATCATTACCTAAAACTCCACTAGTGCAAAGTCTCCACGTGATCTTAGCCCTATCACATTGAGTCCTTCCCACACGTATAGCTTTGCGTTTCCTTTGAGTCCAAGCTCCTCCACAATAGTAAGGGTTTTCACAAAACCCTAACTACCACTCAATTACTAGTGTAAAGATCAAAAGCGAGAGAGAGGGAGAGGAGTACAACTATTAAAAGAGGAGAAAATTAAAATCGTGTATTGCTTTGATTTTTAGAGTTTATATATATCTCCAACCAAAATCCCTATTAGTTAGAGTTGTAGATAAACTCAACTCTAGCATAGAGATTTCCTACTTGGAGTCAATCACTTACTAAAATCAATCTTATCATTATTGAAAAGATATTAAATAAATAGCAATATAATAATTCCTTTTTCCTAACACAACCCTCTGAACTTCTTCTGCTGCTGGAGAATGGGTCTTCTGTGCACTGAGGTCCAACCCTTTAAACTTCTTCAACAACCATGAGAAGTTCCTCATGAGCCAAGCATTGAGAGGGATTGGAGGTGGGTGCTTTACCTTCTCCAACCTAGTGCCCTCTCCCAAAGTGTTGTGTCAGATTGTTCTGCACAGTGTGGTGCCTACTACAGGGCATTATGACAAGCTCTCGCTACTTTAGGCCTATGTCACCTCATGCTTGTATATGGGGAGGCAGATCTACATGTCATATCTACTGATGAGGCAGATGGCCTACAGAGTGGATCACCCAATGGAGAGTAATCTCTTCTATGGCACCCTTCTCACTGTTGTGCTTGGGTACTTCAACATAAACCTCTCCAATAAGGACACCTATAGAGGCAAGGTCTACCCCATCGACCACATGTCCATCTATAAGAAGAGAATTTCCTTGAATGCAGGGAGTGACGATGAGTTACAGTGGCCACAGGACAAGGAGGGGGCAGATAGTGACATGGATGATAAGGACTTCCATCCGATGGTTATCCCACCAATAGGAGTATTGCCCCAGGGTCAGAAGCATGATGCAACACACCACCACCGTCCTTAGCTCTCCACATGCAGGAGGAGCTTCTTCCTTTGCCAGTCCATCCAGGGAGTCCACTATAGGTGACCTGTTAACATGCATGGAGAAGGGTTTCTTGTGTTTGAACACCCAACTAGATGACTTAGAGGACAAGGTCACCTCAGTGGAGCAAGAGATGCATGGGTGGTCCTCCTGCTTCAATATTTCAATGGACCCAGAAGACTTGTCCACTGACCCGAGTCACCTATCCTAGTTTCTAGATCTTTATTCTTTTTCTTGCTTGATATATTTATGTTTACTCTCCCTCTGTTTATTATCTTTTGTGATATGATGTATGAGGTTTAGTAACCTAACTTCTTGTGGTGATGTAGTTGTTGTCCTACCAATCGCGGAATGCCCCAGCATTTTATACTGGGGTATATATCACTTAATGAAATTTGTAGTGTTCTTATGATCCGTTGTCATTGTGTGTTTTGTGTTTATGCAATTGTTATTATTTCATACTCGTCTTTGACACCTAGATTAGTTTTCAAATATGTATGTTAGGATTTATGAGTCTTCTTTAAATTTTTATTTACCCTAATCATCAGCTTCCTAGTATCTTGTTGTGTTGTGGGTTAAAGCAAAGCGTCATACTCTAATACCACTACTGTCACACCCCACCTCCATAAACCAAGGCTCTGTGACCTAGACACTAATCGGTGCCCAATTATTCCTCCAAGATGACGAACACAATACTTTAACAATGCACAACACACAAGATAATCTAACAGAATCACATAGCATAGTTAAAGTTATACTGTAGTTATAAGCTAATTAACTGCTAAATGTTACCATAGTTAGTACAGACCTTGTTTTTGAGCTCACCATCCAATAATTACAGTATTATAACAAAACAAGATAATAACATAAAAAGAATAAAAAGGGATATGAGATGACACACATCATCCCAAAAGATTCCCAAAGGCACACTTTCACAGCTATAGTCTTGGTTGTGCTCCACGCACTCTTGTGCATATGACTTACCAACTATGCTGATCGGAGTCTCGCTTTGCTCGGGTTCCTGTGCACCTGAAACAACATCTAAAAAGGGAAAAACAATGTGGGATGAGCTTCACAAGCTCAATGAAGGGTGGGGATATACAAGCACACATATTCCAATATCCATGTTGTGATATGTATGCTCAACCAAGTTCATTAATTCAGCATAAGATTATTTTTAATTAAGAACTGTTAAACAGAAAGTAAACGGGTATCGGGGATTACCTCAGTATAGCTTTCCTTGCAACAGAATGGATCAGGTTGCACCACCCATCAATCCGCATGAATAGCGATGAATGAAAGGTTGCAACGATCTCACTAGGCAATACTCCACCCTCCAAATCCAAGAATTGCAATGGAGATCCTTGGAGACAAACACTCTCAATTGGGAGAGACAGAAGAGAATAGGGAAAAAGAGATTAGGTTAAAACCCTAATTGGATTTATGTCCAAAACCCTCTTATTTATAGAGAATTGGCTTGCTAGGGTTCCCAATCCTAGTGGGTCTATGATTAACCCAAGTGGGTGACCCACGAAGGAACTAGGTCGGAACCCAATCCGATCCATATTATATAACATCTCCCACTTGCCCACACAGGGCGGACATACTCAATTATCCATTTTAGAAGTCTCTCTACCATAGGTGTCTCATCATACAAGAAATAAAGCATGCGACTTAACGAGATTATATAAATGTAAGAGTACTATATCAAGCTTCCATCTAACCAACATAGCACATCACTAACAAATAATCTGGGGTACCCTAAACAATCCAATTAGTCCAAGTCTAGCACTCTCGATCCCTCATAATGAGTAGTGCTGACTTTAAAACATACAATGTGCTTATGACAACCTCGAAATATAAATATGACAAGTCACCCGGGTAATAAGCCATAAAACAAGGATGTAATTTCGAATAGTTTTTCCTAAGCCCACATGTCAATCCGACTATTCCCAATCGCTTTCCCAATTGTGTCCCGCTAGACCGCATCATCCA
Source organism: Macadamia integrifolia (assembly GCF_013358625.1). NCBI lineage: Eukaryota > Viridiplantae > Streptophyta > Magnoliopsida > Proteales > Proteaceae > Macadamia > Macadamia integrifolia. The sequence continues at coordinate 19,206,580 of NC_056561.1, read as the reverse complement.
TAATCCTAAGGATCAAGTCAAAGCAGTTTCATTGGGCATCCTCTTCATGACATGGTCTAAGGTAGAGGGTATCTATAGGATCAACTCAGTTTTGATCCAAGTGGCTCACACAGTGATGAAGAAGGGATCCATTCAATCACAAATGGTCATAATAAAGCATATACAGTATGAAATGTATGCTATGCTGCAACTCCCACTAAGGTGGGCATATCACTCATAAAATAAAAAGAACACCATATGAGTCTAGGTTCAGTCGCACTTTCAAACGCCTAACCTGAGTAAATCAGCCCAATCGCCCCCATGGCATCTGCCTGAGTTCTCACACTCGGCTATAAGTAGGCTACACTAAAATATGGGATCTCTATATTTGACCATAGAAAGGTCTCATCTTAGCTCTAACTAAGGCGCCACTTAGCTAAAAAGATGTTTCTTCATCTTGCTCGCTATCTTCAAGTGCCAAGGTGAATTTGGCTCATCTTGCTCGTTGTTTCCAAGCGCCAAGATGAATCATCTGTGTGATTGGGTCGATTCAAGCCTAGTGATATATTTACAAAATAAAATGTGTACATACATAAATCACTCTAAAATATTATATGTCTCATATATAAATCAAATATTGATAACAATAATGTCTAAAGAAAATGTCAAAACTCAAAATACAAATCATCCATGTCAAAGTCCTAGATTCCTAACATGAGTAAGGAAAATGTCCCGAGCAATAGGCTTAGTCAATGGATCAGCCACCATACTACTCGTGGAGATATGCTTCAAGATAACTTCCCCTTATGCAACCATTTCTCGAATGTAGTGATATCTGATGTCTATGTGTTTGGCTTTCCCATGGAACTTGGGGTCCTTAGTGAATGCCAAATCTGTAATACTATCATAGTGTACAAGCACCGCATCTCCTGAATGAGCAGTAATGCCAAGGCATTGTAGGAACTTTCTCAGCCAAACAGCCTCTTGAACGACTGTCGAGCACATAATGTACTCAGACTCCATAGTGGACAGGGCGATGCAGGTCTGCTTCTTGCTACTCTAAGATACAACCCCACCTCCTAGGACAAATGCATGTCCCGAAGTAGATTTACACTCATCTTTGTCACTAGCCCAATTGGCATCACTGTAGCCTCTCAATCTCAAATCCAAATCACTGTAGGTGAGGGTGAGATCAGTGGTCCCATGTAGGTATCGAAAGATTCTTTTCACTGCCTATCAATAGTGTGGTCCTGGATTACTCTTGTAACGACTAACCATGCCAACTGTGAAGCATATATCTAGACACATGCACATCATCGCATACATCAGACTGCCTAGCGTTGCTACATAGGGTACTTTGGACATTTGATTCTTCTCTTCATTTATCTTAGGGCACTGGTCAAGGCTCAAAACACAAGCCTTGTCCATGGGAGTGTCAATGGGTTTAGACTTATCCATGTGGAATCGTTCAAGGATCTTCTTTATGTAAGTCTTTTAAGACAAACTAAGAATATTCCTAGAGCGATTCCTAATAATCTTGATGCCTAACATAAAGTCGGCTTCACCCATGTCCTTCATCTCAAAAGTAGAGGAAAACCATGTTGGTGTATGATGTCTTGTATTCTGTCATAGTTTAATCCAGGGAGTACTGATGCAGTGCCTCGACAGGTAGGATGACGGTTCCATGAGCCAGTTAGTAGGCCGTGGGGGTTGCAAGGGAGGCAGGAGGCCTACACCCCCTGCTCGAATTTTTTATTTGAGGGTAATTGTGTACTTTTCAGATTAAGGTTTTTTCGCTATATATTTGTAGCGAGGGTTTCTTTCTCTGTAATGCAAGTAATACTAAGAGGTGTGAGGGATGAGCGCTATAACCCTATTCTTTATTGATAGTGAAGCAAGATCTCATCTCATCGGGGACGTAGGCAATCTTGCCAAACCTCATAAATCTGTGTGCATTGCTTGTTTTTGTTTTTCCATTATCTTCTACATCGTTTTAGGGTTACGTTTCTACAAACCACTCTTTAGTGGTGACAATCATCTCCATGTCATTCTCAGCCAATAGAATGTCATCAACATATAAGGATAGAATAAGGAAACTTCTCTTGGACCATTTCATATACACACAGTGGTCCTCTTCAATCATTTCAAAATCAATATAGGTAATGGCATGATTAAATCTAAAGTTCCACTGCCTAGATGATTGTTTAAGGCCATATATAGAACATTTGAGACAACAAACTTTGTGCTCTTGTCCTTTGGCCTCAAAACCCACTGGTTGATCCATAAAGATCTCCTCATCTAGTTCTCCATTGAGAAATGTGGTTTTAACATCCATCTGAAAGAGCTCCAAATTCAATTTTACGATAATGGCTACAATGAGGCTAATTGAGGCAATTCTCACCACTGGGGAGTCTACACCCTCCTTTTAGGTATAGCCCTTTGTCACAAGGTGTGCCTTATACTTGTCAATTGAGCCATCCACCTTGCATTTGACCTTTAAAACTCATTTGTTTTCAATGGTCTTACACCTAGGAGGTAAGTCAACTAACTCCCATACCTGGTTCTTAGTTATAGAACTCAGTTCATCCTCTACAGCAGCTTGCCACTTATCTTAAGTAGGTGAGGAGAGCTCCTCTCGCGAAGGACCAACTGAACATTGACTTTGAAGATACATCTACTACAAGGTTAAGGGGTATGACCTTAAAGTTTGAGATGTATAAGGTGGATCCTAAGCACACTATGCCTAAACATCTTAGGGTAGTCAAGGACATGATTCAGAAGCTAAAAGTGGTTGGGACTACTCTTACTGATGAGCAGTAGGTTCAAGCTATCATTAGGACACTACCCAATTCTTGGAACCCCATAAAGCTCATTCTCTAACACAATGATAGCATTAAAAATTTTATTGATGTTGCACAACATGTGGAACTTGAGGTGGAACGCCAAGAGGCCAATCGTGTAACTGCCCTAGTTGCCCGGGAGGCAAGCTCAAGTTCAAGCATAAAAGACAGGGTAACCCAAGAAATCAAGGTATGGCTCAGAACCAGGCGCTAAAAGAAGGCAAGCCCACCAAGTCAAAAGACGCAAGCGTAGCGGAAAGAAAGATTTATCCAAGGTCAAATGCTATAACTGCCAGAAGGCACTCCGCTCATGATTGCACTGAGCCAAAGAAGGTACCATTTCTATCCCACTTTCCCAGTACATATGTTTGAACCCATGTTTTGGTTGCCCATACACAGTTTGATTGGATTGTAGATATAGAAGTAACAAAACATATAGCACACGATCGAGGGGGTTTTGTAGATTATCATAGAATTTTAGCTGGATCCCAGAACATGTTTATGGGGAACGGTACTAATGAAGCAGTTTGAGGAGTTGGTACTTATCAACTCAATATGTGTACTAGGTGCACCTTGCTTCTTCATGATGTTCTTTACACACCGAATATTCAGCATAATCTACTTTTAGTTTTTGCATTATTACCTTTAGGATATTCATTCCATATTGACTGTTACATTTTAGAGTTTTATTTGAGTGGTATTTTTGTTGACGTGGATCCTTGCTTGATGGATTTTTTAAATTAGATTTAATTGATTCTCCTTCCTCTGTTTCTTATGTAGTTAATACATGTGATAATTCTAAATCTATTACATGGCATGCTAGATTGGGACACATAGGGTGAGACAAGATGACTAGGTTAGCTAAGAAGGCCTTTTAGGCCCACTCACTAAAGTCAACCTCCCTATATGTGAGCCCTGTCTAGTAGGTAAGGCTCATCGGAAGCCTTTTGGAAAGGCAGTCTGAGCTACCCAGCCTCTAGAACTTGTCCACTCAGATATTTGTGGACCTATGAATGTAAAGGCATGCCATGGCACCTTTTATTTTCTCACATTTATTAATGATTATTTATGATACAGTTATGTGTATCTAATCACTCACCGCTACAAGGCATTAGATTGCTTCAAATGCTTCATGGCAGAGTTGAGAATTAGTCAAGTAAGATCTTAAAAACTCTACGCACTGACCGAGGATGCGAGTATCTATCTGACCAGTTTAAGAACTATGTGAGGAGAAGGGGATTCATAGGCAATTAACCATTTCTCGCACTCTGCAGTAAAATGGCATAGCGGAGAGGAGAAATACGATACTCTTAGATATGGTTAGGCCGATGATGGCACAAGCCAACCTCCCGATATCTTTTTGGGGGGATGCTCTTCTGAATATTGCCTACATCCTTAACCGAGTGCCTTCACAGTCAGTTCCTTCAACCCCTTATAAGTTATGGAAGGGCACTAAGCCAAATTTAAGGCATATGCGACCATGGAGATTAGCAGGTTATGTTCATAGCACCTCCTATAAGGTTGGGAAGTTTGGCCCTAGAGCCAGGAAACACATCTTTGTAAGATATTCTGATAGCTCGAAGGGTTACGTTATGTACGGTGAACACCTAGACGGAGGAATGACTGAGGTAGAGTCATAGGATATCGACTTTATTGAGACAGATTTTCTTAGCATAGGTGATGCCAGTAGGGATCTCGACCTCTTTAAGATAGAGGACGAGGAAAGCGTTTCACCTTCTCTTGGTGAGGGTGGGGAACTAACTCATCCTGTAATAATCAGAGAAAGTGAGGCTGATCAGCCTAGTGGGAGTGTACCACTAGACGATCATCAAGATTCCCTTACGTGTAGGAGCACTCGTGGGCATATTCCCCGTTGACGTTTTAAAATTAAAGAGGAAGCTCTCATTTGTGTTCCAAAGGATGAGGATGAGCCCGCTTCTTTACGAGAGGCGCTCTCCTCACCTACTAAGGATAAGTGGCAAGCTACTAACTGATTGGAGATTATGAGAAACACACTATAGCTAAGTCCATATGGGACCAGTTGAACATTGACTTTGGAGGTACTAGCTGGTCCTATGTGGACTTAGTTGTGGTGTGTTTCTCATAATCACCAATCAACTCATCATACATAGCGCTTAACATAATAAAGCACGTACTACGATCTTTATTCACCCACTGATTATTGGCTTCCATATCACGATGGTGTTGAGTGGTAGTACCCTCAATAGGTTAGTCCATAACATTGGTCAAATAGTCAAGATAACTTTGCTCATTGAGCAAATATTGAATCTTTCGATGCCATATGTCATAGTTGGGTCTAGTCAATTTATCACCCTTGGTGAGGTCTACAACAACATGATTAGTGGTCATATCACTACACATAAAAATATGTAAACATTAGGTACACATTAAGAATTTATTCCAGAAACCCCAATTAAAATTAATGGTTCCTTACTATACATAGTGAGACCAAAAATTTTCCTAAGCTCATAATCAAATCTCATATGTCATGCCCCATTCACATAGAATCATACTGGTGATCGGGTTTCCTCTGGGTAATCCAAATCACCAGGATCATTTGGTACAGTAACCACAGCACAGCAAGCCACAAGTGATCAATGGGATATAATAATATGATATAGTGAAAGTCTTGTTATAAATGATTAACTGTAATTCCCCATATACTCTTGATATCCAAATTGTTATACATAGTATAATTACTTGTGGGACCGTATGCATGAAATTTACACAAGCGATAGCAATTTAAATATCGAGAGCACAAAAAGGGAAATATACCAAAAGAATAAAAAAAGAGTATAGTCAATAGAATCTGTCACTATTGCCCTGCAACACAACCCTCACACTAGCAGTTGACCCCATCCTCGAATTCTTTAGGATCCCACCAATCCCCCACTATGGTTTTGTCAGTGGGACCCAGTACAGGTTCCTCTACAGAATATCCTGTAAAATCATCTAAAAATGTGTACACGAGGGGTGAGCTCATTAGCTCAGTAAATGGAAAGAAAAAAGCACATAAGAAAATGCAAAGCAAATGATACTATATGCATGGGATTCATTTTAATCTTATTCCACCTAAACAATCATTCTAGGTCATAGGTAGCGTGCTACTCACAACCATAGTGCACGTATGCCCCAGGTTTGAGACGTGTTCTCCATCTCACAATACGCCTATATGGTTGTTGAAAAAGGCCTACCATGAGCACTCAAAAAAGTAAATCGTGGCCGAACCATAATAGAAATTAAAAGCAGTACGATTGGCCCTCTAAATATATCACCAAGGTTTCCAACTGTCCTAATGATCAGTCAGGCGTACTTTTAACCACCATGGTGGTCTGCGACCGACGCTTCCCTCCAGTGATAACCTAACACGTAAACCCCTGTTGGGAAGGGTCATAGCACAAGGGAATATGAAATCCTAACCACATGCTCCTACATGAGATAGTTCAACTGCATAGTTCTTCCGTGTCCCATTCCACAGTGAACCAATGCATTTGTTTCCAAGCTGACTACGGTATCTAATCTAGAAATCCCACATATGTTCAGCAAGCCAGCATTATAAACATCACATGATATTCCATTCTCAAGATTTCAGCATATAACAATACACATAGAATTTAAGATATACATGTTCAGTTCTAATGCATCACTCATTCATCAATCAAATGCATGAGTATGGAAATGGGTATGTCAATATAGTCTATGAATGCGAAGGATGCATAAAACACTCCAAAAATTAAGAATCAAAGTACTTTCCCCACTTACGTATTCTTGTAGAAGAATCAGCACTCGTGGTACAGATAAGATCCGGAGTGAGAAGATGAGTTTCTCAAAACCTAGAACAGATAAATGATTTAGAAATACAAACAAATCGGGACCATAAACGATGTAGGATATGGTCACTACACTTATAATAGTGTGAAGAAGGTTCTCGGTGAGTTTGAGTTCAATTGAAACTCATTTAAGCTACAGGTATGTCATACAGGTGGGTAGGAGAACCCACCCGTGCAGTCTGCCTAGACCAACGAGTCATATAGGCGGGTCAAGAACCCACCAATCTTACCTTCCGGTAGAACCAGAGGTGCAGGATTGACTGGTAGGTCACACCGATGGGTCAGGCACCCACCGGTCTTACTAGCCGGTTCTCTCGGATTTTACTGTTTTCCCTGACCCTTCGGTCTTACCAATTGGTTCTCTCAGATTTTAGTGTTTTCCCTCCTTCTTCCATTCCAACTCTTGGAACCCCAATAGGGTGATTCTCACATCATTTCCCACACATTCTAAGTTTCATCTACTTGATTGTACCATGGATCTAAGACAACAACAAGATTTGGGGGAAGAAATCATACCTTTACTTGGAAAAACCCCAAATCTTGAAATTCTCTTCCCAAACTCAAATGCCATTTCAATAATCACCAAATCTTCATTTCCCTCCTCAAATAATTCAAGGAAATAACACAATGGCTTCATTATCCTCTAGATTCAAACATATACAAAGAGGGTTTCATCAAATCTCAAGGTTCATGGTGTTACTTACCTCAAAATGAAGATCTCAAGTCACTGGACACTATTCCGATAATGGAAAGACGACATGCGGCTCCGAAATCCAAGGGGTGAGCTTCTTTCCCCTTCCTTCTTTCTTTCTTCCTCTTTCCTTCCTCTTCTTTACACCTCTCACCCACTTTGCTAAAAAACCATAAATGAGGGAGAGAGAGTTATAAAGGTTATTTATACCCTAGTGTTATAAATATCTTCGAAGGTCCGTTTGGTTTTGTCCATTTATGGACCGAATTGCATTAAACTACATTTTCAGGCCAGATAGCCGACATCATCAAGCATACAAGATCTCATTATGATGAGGAGGCCGAGACACACGTACTCATCCAAGTCGGGCATGCTGGGGTCCATAATACCCCAATAGGTGGGTCACACTGGTGGGTCCCACACCTACCAGTGACACCCACCAGTTGACCAAACAAGCTAACCTTGTTGTAGTTTGGAGGAAAATGGAGTCTTAACATGTACTTCACTCTCGCCACATATTGTGGATCAAGTTCCTATCATTCAAATACGATAACGTACCTCTCCTACTCATACATGACCTTGTGATATGTGCAAGGCATGGTTTAGGTGTGCGGGTCATCTTGGGTACCTGCCCAATCTCATCCGGCGACCCAGCATTCGACGTCACTCTTGTCGTCATGTACCACAAGGCACCAACATCAACCCGTTTCGATTCAGACCCTGTAAGACCAAACCGAACCAATCGATCAATAAACTAGGTTTAAAGAGCAGGGCTCTACATCTACCCCCCCCCCCTCTTTAAAAATTTTGTCAATGAAATTGAAGTTACCCGGTAGTCCAAAAAGAGGAGGATATTTGGCCTAGATATCAGCTTCTTTCTCCCAGGATGCTTCCTCAAGTGAACAATTAGCCCATCGCACCCTTACAAAAACAATGGATCGGTTGCGAAGAGTCTTTATCTTCCGGTCTAGGATTTCAACAGGCTGCCCCTCATAAGTCATCTCAGCCTCTAAGTACTCTGGTTCCATGGTTAGCACATGTGATGGATCATGTACATACCGTTTCAGCATTGAAAAATGGAATACATTGTGCACATTGCTAAAAGATGGCGGAAGGGCCAACATATATGCCATTGAGCTAACCCGTTTTAAGATCTTGAACGGGCCAACATATGTTGGACTCAACTTGTCCTTCCTATGGAACCTTTGTAAGCCCTTGGTGGGAGAGATTTTTAGAAATACTTTCTCCCCTTCTTGTAATTCAATGTCTTTTCTGCGGTTGTCCGCATAGGTCTTTTGTTGGGACTGGGCCGCTTTGATTTTCTCATAAATAACATCAACTTTATCGCAAGTCATCGGTATCATCTCTGGCCCAAGCATTCGCCATTATCCTACATCATCCCAATATAAGGGAGTTTTGTACCTTTGGCCATACAATGCCTCATATGGAGCCATTCCGATCGTGGCTTTATAACAATTGTTATATGTAAATTCCATGAGAGGTATGTTTTCTTCCCAATTGCCACTCATTTCTACTGCACAGGCTCTGAGCATATCTTCTAGTATTTGTATGGTTCGTTCAAATTGCCCATCAATCTGTGGATGGAAATCAGTACTTAGATTCACCTGTGCTCCCATAGCATACTGGAGGTTCCAGAATTTAGATGTGAACGTTAGATCTCTGTCCGACACTATATTGACCAGTACTCCATGTGACCAAACAATATTCTCCATGTAAAGTTGTGCTAGCTTATCCTTGGTGTAGATAGTCTTGATTGGAATGAAATGAGTAGTCTTAGTGAGTCTGTCAACTATCTCCCAAATTTCATCCATTCCCTTGGGTGAACGGGGTAGCCCGATGACAAAGTCCATAGTAATCATATCCCATTTCTACTCTGGTACTAGGAGTGGCTAAAGAGTGCCATATGGCTGATGTTGCTCTGCCTTGACCTTCTGACAAGGCACTATGTAACATATAGGGCTGTTGTAATCTTCATCCCTGACCACCAATAACTTTGCTTAAGATCTTTGTACATCTTAGTGCTTCAGGGGTGAAGCGTGTACTCAGAACTATGTGCTTCTTTAATTATTTTGTCTTGGATCCCCATGTCATTGGGTATACACAATCTGCCCTGAAACAATTGTGCTCCATCATCGGCTATTGTGAAATCAGGATCATCCATCCTATGCTCTTGGATTTTAACTCTGATTTTCTGCAAGTCAGGATCCATGGGTTGTTTTATGATTATTTCATATTAGATGGATGGTTGCACCTATAGGGCTGCCAGAGATAGGGTTAACTACTTAATATCATATGGCTACTGATCAAGCTCTAAGGTAGATCCCTCATTCAAAATGATCTCATCCATCAACATGGCTTCTTGCTTAAGCCGTGGGCTAGTGGCCAAATAAGCAAGTGATACAGTTTGAGCTTTCTGACTCAATGCATCAGCCACCACATTAGCCTTACCTAGAGGGTACTGTATATCACAGTCATAATATTTCATGAGTTCTAGCCATATTCTCTGCCTCATGTTCAGATCCCTCTGGGTAAAGAAGTACTTAAGACTTTTGTGATCTCTGAATATCTCACACTTCTCCCCATACAAGTAATGGCACCAGATCTTCAAGTTAAAGATAACTGCTGCCAACTTTAGATCATGAGTGGGATAATTCTTCTCATATTCCTTCAACTGTCTAGATTCATAGGCCACTACCTTACCATATTGCATAAGAACGTAACCTAACCCAATTCTGGAGGCATCTGTGTAGACTGTCATCCCACCAGTTCCCTCTGGTATCATCAGCACTGGGGCTAACACCAATTGTTTCTTTAGTTCTTGAAAACCGTCTTCACACTCCTTTGACCATTCAAATTTTCCCCATTTTCTCATCAACTTGGTCATTGGGGCGACGATTTGGGAAAAATTCACCGTCGATAGTAGCCTGCTAATCCTAAGAAACTTATGATTTCGGTGGCATTCTTGGGAGCTTCCCACTCTACGACAGCTTTTACCTTCCCTGGGTCAACTCGATCCCATTCTCAGACACTATGTGCCCTAGGGATCGAACTTGTTTCAACCAAAATTCATACTTGCTGAATTTTGCATATAATTACAGTTCTCTCAATCTTTGAAGTACCATTCGCAAGTGTTGTGCATGCTCTTCTTCTATTTTCGAGTATATCAAGATGTCATCAATGAAAACGATGACCCATTTATCAAGAACATCATAAAATACTCGATTCATTTGATCCATAAAGGCTGTTGGTGCATTGGTTAGCCTAAAGGACAGTACTAGGAATTTATAATGCCCATATCAAGTCCTAAAAGCTGTCTTGGGTATATCACTACTCATTATCTTGAGCTGGTAATAACAGGACCTGAGATCAATCTTGGAGAAAACTTTAGCACCTTACAACTAATCAAAAAGATCATCTATGCGTGGCAATGGATACCAGTTCTTGATGGTTAACTTGTTCAATTCCCGGTAATTGATGCACATATGCAAACTACCATCCTTCTTGACAAATAGAACTAGGGCACCCCAAGGAGAAACACTCAGGCGTATGAACCCTTTCTCTAAAAAATCTTGCAATTGAGTTTGTAACTCCTTTAATTCGGGTGGTGCCATTCTGTATAGAGCTTTAGATACTGGTGCAGCTCCGGGTATCAAATCAATGGCAAACTCTAACTCCCTGTCAGGTGAAAGCCAGGTTAGATCATCTGGAAAGACATCGGGGAACTCCCTAACTATATTTAATTCTTCTAATGGTGTGACTTTTGCTTCTACATCTTGTACTGAAGCAAGGTAGCCCTAACATCCGTCTTCCAATAACTTTACTGCTTGTAATGTAGAGATAAGAATCTTTCAAGGTCGTTTTATCTTTTCTACTTCATACACAAGCTCTTCACCATCATCACTCACCACTTTGATTTGTTTCTTGGCACACAGGACATTTACCCAATGAGTAGATAACCAATCCATACCCAAGATAACTTCAAAATTCTATATATTAAATTTGATAAGTTGGGCATCCAGCTTCTTCCCACCTATTTCAATGGAACATGGCCCGCACACTTCGTTCAACTGTGCTACCTTACCCATAGATGTGCTAACAATTGTCACATCAATCTTACTAGTAAATCTTTTAGATATAAAAGAATGTGAGGCATCAGAATCAAATAATACATAAGTTGGTTTACCCGAGATAGGTAGGGTACCTGCTACAATATTGGGCTTACCTCAACCTCTTCAGCTGATAATGCATACATTCTCCCTTGAGGTGGGCCACCTTGAGTCAAGGCTAGTCTAGGAACAAGAAGCTGACTCTGCACCATAGCTGGCTTGTATGGGCAATCTTTTACAAAATGCCCAAGTGAATGGCAAACATAGCACCTGTTCTAAGAGGCTAGCACTGGTACTGGTGCCCTCTGTATCTGGCCCTGAGTAGTAGGGGACAAGGTGGTCGTGGAACCATAGGCATCGTGCTAGTGTTCGAGCAAAAAGAGGTAGTACCCGATCTACTGGCTGGTCTGGGCATGTAACCCGATGATCTATAGAGCTTCTGATATGATGGTCCATAATTATACGAGCCACGAAAACTCTTGTTTGGGTTGCTTGAATCTACATAGGGGTTGGACCTCTTCTAAAGTTCAGGTGTAGTAGAAGACTCTCCTTTCTGCTTGTCTTCTATAGTCTTGGTCTTCTATACAATTTGAGCAAAATCAGTTAAGTCCATAGCCCCTAAAATTGTGCCAATAGTTACTTTTAGTCCTTTCACAAATTTTTTGTCTTTTCCTCTGCTGTCTTTATGTGTGGAGGGGAAAAGTAGAATTATTCGTCAAACTACTGCTGGTACTCAAGGACAGACTTATTTCCCTGAGTCAAAGCTGAGAATTCAGTCTCTTTGTGATCTCTAAATCTTGAGGGGTAATAATTCGATAGGAACATTTTCTTGAATTGTTCCCATGTTGTTTCCGAATGGGTTGCTAACAAGATAGGCTTAGAAGCCTTCCACCATGAATCAACTTCATTTCTTAACTATAACCCAACACAGATCAGTTTTCTAAGGTTTTGTACATTCCACCACCTCGAATATCTTTTCCAATTCTTGGATCCACCAGTCCGGCTCTAATGGATCACTCCCCACCTTAGTGAAGATAGGTGGCAAGTGCCTCTTTAATGATTCCACCTGCCTTACAGTAGTGGCAGTTGGTGGATAGTATGGAGGATATGCTAAATAATACTGGTATGGGGAAGGCATCATATGGAGTACCTCCAGGATGGTCCTATGGTGGTACCACAGGTAATGAGCTCCCTTGTGTCTCAACAGGTGATGCTTGAGGAGAAGCACCCCCGATTGAACTCTAACACCGAGTGCAACAGAAGGATCTTGTGGGAAAGGTACCCCACGAGGATGTTGACCCATATACATAGGGTGCAACTATTGTTGTATAACATTCATAAAGGTCTGCTATTGTTGGAGTAGCCATTATTGGAAAGCTTGTTGCAACTGTTGGATAAGAGCCACAACATCATTGGGAGTAACAACAGGAGGAGGATCTGGAATTTCAGGGGTAGGTGAGCCCCCAACTATATCTTTTAGTCCAAGACTCACCCGTGGTCGAGGTTCCTAAAGGTTAGGTGGTCGTCCAATAGGACAGGAACCACGTGGAGCCCCTCTTGCATAACTGCTGGATCTAGTACGTACCATAATGCTTCATACCTGGATTGCATCAAGATTTGGTACAATAAATGCCACATTCACTTCATATAAGCACAAGATCAAATCATATCATGCCTCCCATCACGCAATTGTAGTGCATTTCATCATCATAGCACGTATTCCTAAACATTAGGTTCTATATTGTATCACAATTACCCCACATGAGCATGCATGAAAATTCATTGCGCATTAGTTTATAATTCTCATAAAAATGGGGTCTACAAGGCTTAAAAATCAAATCCCCAAAATTTGGGGCATTCTCGGTCTAAAAACCTATACCAGCGGGTTATACCAGCGGGTGGGTCATTTTTATGACCCACCAATGGCAACCTGCCGGTCTTGTCGCGGATTCTGTTTTAAGGGTAGAAGAGCCCACGTTTTTTAAAAAACTCTTCATTTCCTCCTCTTTCTCTCTTCTCCAAACCGTCCAAGACACCTAGAGAAGGTTCAAGGAGCCCTTTGGAAGCCCTACTCATGCTTCTCGTTTAGATTCAAGTCTCTCAACTTCATCCTCAATCTCAAGTAAGTAGGTTTTTCTCTTTCATTTTGGGATTTTGGTTGTTTTTACTCAATAATCTCAAATACTCCATTTTCGTTTAAATTTCTTCCCATTAGATTGAATGTGGTATGTGGAATGGTCATTTCCTTGATATTTTTCCTTTCTAGCATTACATATGCCATCTCTATAGATTGCTTAACCCCATTTTCTCAAAATTCTTGTTGTTTTAGGGTTTTTCCCATTTTTCTTTTGTTTCTTGTGAAATGTTTGATTCAATGAGTCTACACACTCACATTTGATTGCATAATAGTGGTAGGAGTGCTACATTGTACATATACTTCATTTTTCTCACTTTGGCATGGATCTTCCCCATTTTCTGGGTTAGTGTTCTTGGAAATTTGGGGGTTTCACTCATTTCAACCTCAATATGCCATAATATTGACATTCTCATGAAATTGACCATTTCCTCATATATTATTGTCATCATTCCACAATGATTTGGATACACTAGGTTATGCTACGCTTTGAGAAATTTTCCCATTTACTCTTCTTTTGAAAAAAATCTGTCAATTTCTTCAAGTGATAGGGAATCTTGGTATTTATTTATCCATACTTTAAATATTGTCTCTTTGCTTGTCTTTTGTTGGTGTATTACCTTAACATTAGAATCTCTATAATGTTCATTCATCCTTATATGGTTCTCCCCATTTGCCATTCCCATGTAATTTCATTATGTCAATGGTATTATACTCGTAGAGTTATTCTCCTCATTTGTCATGCTACATGCATTGTTTATCCAATGTTGACTGGCATAGGGTGCATCATTTTCACTAATCCTTTCCTTGGGATCATAATGTTTTGTTTCCTCACTTCCACCCTTTGCTTTACATTTTCCTCTTAGCATCTTATCGGTTTTACTTACATACTCTTTTCCATCTATTGTAGGATGTCTTCCCACAAAGGCAAAGGGGCAGCTTCCTCTTCTAGGAGCGGGAAAGCTTCTAGCAGGAGAAGGAGGGGTTCTACTTCTAGCTCCTCAGCTTCCCGGGCTCAACCCGCTAGAGACCTATCTGAGGAGTTCAAGGATTATGATGACTGTGTGTTTCACAGTCTTAAGGCTGCATGCTCTTGGGTCGAGTTCAAGAAAAGACCCATCTTGTAGGAGAACACTATTATAGTGGAGGACTTCATTTGAGTTCGGCTACTCGAGCAATTCACCGCCCTTGGTTGGCAATCCATGTTATCCTTTGACCATCGTAGTTATCCCAACCTCATGAGACTATTCTATTGCAACTTGGAGGTGGTCTATGATGATAGGATGTACACCCTCACCAGTCAGGTAAAGGGTCGAAACATCAAGGTTCCTATCGATTTGTTAGCGGAGATCCTGGGCATCTCATTGGAGGGTACGTGGTATTATTTCCCTCCTAGGAGTGAGAACTTCTAGAAGCACGTCTACCAGACCATCTGTGGTAGCGAGGCCCTACTGAGTCTGAGACTTCCTATCATGCCGAGGTTCGAGTTTTCAACCGCTTGGCCCAGTTCAACCTGCTTCCTCGTGCTGGGCACTACAACTAGGTGAACTTCATGGCTGCTTATGTAGCCTATTGCCTTTACACTGCATTAGATGGTTCTCCACACTTGTGCCTTCTATATGTGATCATAAAGATGATGGAGTACCACGTAGACCATCCTACAGATGGTAACTACCCCTACTCTCTATCGCTTACAAAGATTTTTGAGTACTTTCATATTGATCTAGAGGGTGAAGTGGGTAGTGCCCCCTCGGACCGATTTGCCCAGGACATCTTGCACAAGATGGAGCTATTTCATCTGATGGAGCCAGCGGTGGGGGAAGCAGCCCAGGAGAAGGGTGGTGACGACAAGGAGGATGATGATGACTACATCCTTGAGGAGGAGGAGGAGGATATAGAGATGGACGTAGAGATGGAGGATGAGGTCCCCCTCAGAGCAGTTCCACCATCTCTGGCTAGAAGGTTTGATTTTCAGCGTATGATGGCCAGTTTGAAGGCACTTCAGGAGGTTCAGGAAAAGTTCCTGATAGGGCAGGCAAAGATGAAAGAAACTCAGGTGAGCATGATCATAGACATCGATGACGTAGACTATGCCTTGGACTTAGCCTCTAGGGACATGGCGATAAGTCTCAAACATCTGCAGGATGGCGTGGACTTGGTGAACCATCGATTCGACTACTATGATCGCCACTTAGGTATTAACTCAAGAGAGCAAGTGGAGGAGGTCATCAACTTGGATGGCATTGATGATGAGGACTAGTGATACTGTTGCTATTTTTCTTTGTCTCTTTTCTTTTTCTATTCTCTTTTCTTGTCTAAAATTATTGAAATAGTTCTCTAGTGTGTAGAAAAAAATTTGGATGTGTTTATGTTGTGAATTCTCTTCTTATATATGGAAAATTCTCTTCTCTTTGTATGAAACTTTTGTTACTCTCAAATTACAAATACATCATGGAAAAATTTTCAAGTTTTGTGTTCTCTTAAATTTTATTTGAAGTCTTTTATGGTTTTCCCCAACCCCTTATCTAAATTGGGTTTCTAAGAACTTAGTCTTGCAAGCCGTGTATGAATAGAGCATCATGCTCTGATACCACAATTGTCATGCCCCATTGACATAGAATCGGACCGGTGATCGGGTTCCCTCCGGATAACCCAAACCACTAGGATCATCTGATATAGTAACCATAGCACAACAAGCCACAAGTGATCAATAGAATATAATAATATGATATAGCAGAAGTCTTGTCATAAATGATTAACTATAATTCCCCATATACTCTTGATACCCAAATTGTTATACATAGTATAATTACATGTGGGCCCATAGGCATGATATTTACACAAGAGATAGCAATTTAAATATCGAGAGCATAAAAAGGAAAATATACCAAAAGAATAAAAAAGGAGTACAGTCAATAGAATCTATCACTGTTGCCCTACAACACAACCCTCACATAGGCAGTTGACCTCGTGCTTGAATTCTTCAGGAGCCACCAATCCCCCACTGGGGTTTCGATAGTGGGACCCGGTACAGGTTTCTTTATAGAATATCCTGTAAAATCATCTAAAAAAGTGTATACACGAGGGATGAGCTCACTAGCTCAGTAAATGGAAAGAAAGAAGCATACAAGCAAATGTAAAGTAAATGGTACTATATGAATGAGATTCATTTTAATCTTATTTCACCTAAACAATCGTTCTAGGTCATAAGTAACATGCTACTCACAATCACAGTGCACGTATGCCCTGGGTTCGAGACGTATTTTCCATCCCATGGTACGCCCATAGGGCTATCGGAGAAGGCCCACCGTGAGCACTCAAAAAATTAAATTGTGGCCAAACCATGGTAGAAAAAATTAAATCGTGGTCGAACCACAGCAAAAAAGTAAATCGTGGCCGAACCACAGTAGAAATTAAAAACAGTACGATTGGCCCTCTGAATATATCACCAAGTTTTCCAACTATCCTAATGATCAACTAGGCGTACTTCTAACCACCATGGCCATCTGCAACCAATGTTTCCTCCCAGTGATAACCCAACATGTAAACCCCTGTTGGGAAGGATCGTAGCACGAGGGAATATGAAATCCTAATCACATGCTCCTACATGAGATAGTGCAACTACATAGTTCTTTCATGTCTCATTCCACAGTGAATCAATGCATTTGTTTCCAAGCTGACCACGGCATCTTAATCTAGAAATCCCACACATGTTCGACAAGTTGGCATCATAAACGTCACGTGATATTCCATTCTTAAGATTTTAACATATAACAATGCATATAGAATTTAAGATATACATGTTCAGTTCTAATGCATCACTCATTCATCAATCATATGCATAAGCATGGCAATTGGTATGTCATTATAGTCCATGAATAGAAAGATCTCAAGTCACCTGACACTATTCCAACGACGGAAAGGCGATGTGCGGCTCTAGAATCCAAGGGGTGAGCCTCTTTCCCCTTCCTTCTTTCCTTCATCCTCTTTTCTCCCTCTTCTTTACTCCTCTCACCCACTTTGATAAAACACCCTAAATGAGGGAGAGAGAGTTATAAAGGCTATTTATATCCTAGTGTTATAAATATCTTCTAAGGTCCATTTGGTTTTGTCCATTTATGGACCAAATTGTATTAAACTGCATTTTTGGGTGAGGTAGCCAATATCATTGGGCATACAAGACCTCATTATGATGAGGAGGCCAAGACACACGTGCTCATCCAAGCCAGGCATGTCGGGGTCCATAATACCCCAATAGGTGGGTTACACTGGTGGGTCTCGCACCTACCAGTGACACCCACCAATTGGCCAAACAAGCCAACCTTACTGTATTTTGTAGGAAAATGGAGTCTTAACATGTACTTCACTCTCGCCATGTGTTGTGGATCAAGTTCATATCATTCAAATATGATAACGTACCCCTCCTACTCATACATGGCCTTGTGATATGTGCAAGGGCATGGCTTTGGAGTGCGGATCATCTTGGGTACCGACTCAATCTCATCCGACCACCCTACATTCGACGTCACCCTTGCCATCATGTACCACAAGGCACCGGCATCAACCCGTTCTGGCTCAAACCCTGCAAGACCAAACCGAACCAACCGAGTAATAAACTAGGTTTAAAGAGTAGGGCTCTACATCACATATGTGGGTCATGGACATATAATTTTAATTGATTTTGAATAAATATAAGGAGAATTATATATCTCCAATCCAAAAATTGTACCATAAATACGAGTGTGCATGGGTCCCACATAGGAACCCGATTGGTACTTAAAGTGGTATGTCTAGGTAGTGTAAGCGTATGATATGCAGTGCGAGGCACTTTTCCTTTACAAGGCTTCTCAAAAAATTAATTACATTGTCTCAAAAATAATTACATCCTTTAAAAGTCCTACTACATCAATCTACTGAGTAGGGAGCGCCGCACTTTACAACATGCACGAAGACTACCTCTAACATCCATACATGAACATGCCAACTTAAATTAAATACCAATTATGATCTCCAACCCAGAAAAAAGATAAATAAATATCCATGGGTCCGTGGGTGGAGATCGACCATGCATCCCAACAAGTGGAGTGAATCATAAGTCATAATCACCATGGGAGGGTATGATTGTAGAGCCTTGCTTTTTAAACCTGATTTATTGATCGATTGGTCCGGTTCAGTCTTGCAGGGTTTGAACTGGAACAGGTTGATGCTGGTGCCTTGTGGTCCATGATGGTAAGGGTGACGTCGAATGCGAGGTGGCCAGATGTGATTAAGCCGGTACCCAAGATGATTCGCACGCCTTAGCCATGCCCTTGCATATATATCAAGGCCATATATAAGTAGGAAAGGTACATTATTGTAT
This sequence comes from Macadamia integrifolia, assembly GCF_013358625.1. Lineage (NCBI taxonomy): Eukaryota > Viridiplantae > Streptophyta > Magnoliopsida > Proteales > Proteaceae > Macadamia > Macadamia integrifolia. The sequence continues at coordinate 19,187,599 of NC_056561.1, read as the reverse complement.
TTTAATGATAGAAACTTGATCCACAACACGTGGCAAGAGTGAAGTACATGTTATGACTCCATTTTTCTCCACAATATAGTAAGATTGGCTTGTTTGGCCAACTGGTGGGTGTCAATGGTAGGTGCGAGACCCACCAGTGTGACCCACTTATTGAGGTATTATGGACCCCAGCATGCCCAACTTGGATGAGCACGTGTGTCTCGGCCTCCTCGTCGTAATGAGGTCATATATGCCCGATGATGTTGGCTACCTCACTCGGAAATGTAGTTTAATGTGATTCGGTCCATAAATGGATAAAACTAAACAAACCTTAGAAGATATTTATAACACTAGGGTATAAATAGCCTTTATAACTCTCTCTCTCCCTCAATTATGGATTTTTTAGCAAAGGGGTGACAAGAGTAAAGAAGAGGGAGAAAAGAGGAAGAATGAGAGAAGGAAGGGGAAAAGGGGGAAAAAGGCTCACCCCTTGGATTCCAGAGCCGCACCTCACCTTTCCATCGTCGGAATAGTATCCGGTGACTTGAGATCTTAATTTTGAGGTAAGTAACACCATGAAGATTTGATGATACCCTCCTTGTATATGTTTGAATCTAGAGGATAATGATGCCATTGTGTGATTTCCTTGAAGTATCTAAGGAGGGAAACAAAGATTTGGTGATTATTGAAGTGGCATTTGAGTTTGGGAAGAGGATTCTAAGATTTGGGGTTTTTCCAAGTAAATGTATGATTTCTTCCCCCATATCTTATTGTTGTCTTAGATCCATGGTACAATCAAGTAGATGAAACTTAGAATGTGTGGAAAATGATGTGGGAATCACCCTATTGGGGTTCCAAGAGTTAGATTGGAAGAAAGAAGGAAAACAGCAAAATTCGAGATAACTGATGGATAAGACCAGCAGGTGCCTAACCCACCGATGTGACCTACTAGTCATTCCTACACCTCTGGCTCTATTGGTGGGTAAGACCGATGGGTTCCTAACCCGCATGTATGACCCTCCAATCTAGGAAGACTATATAGGTGGGTTCTCCTACCCACCTATATGACCCACTTGTAGCTCAAATGAGCTCCAATTGAACTCAAACTCGCCAACAACCTTCTTCACGCTATTATACTCATCATATCTATATTCTACGTTGGTTATGGTCCCAATTTGGATGCATTTTTAAACCTTTTATCTATGCTAGGTTTTGAGAAACTTATCTTCTCATTTCGGATCTTACCTATACCGCGAGTGCTGATTCTTCTATGAAAATAAGTGGGGAGAGGACTTTGATTTAAAATTTTGGAGTGTTTTTGGCATCCTATGCATTCATGGACTATATTGACATTCTGATTTCCATTCCCATGCGTGTGATTGATGAATGAATGATGCATTTAGAACTTAACATGTTATATCTTAAATTCTATATACATGATTACTTGCTTGAAATCTTAAGCATGGATTTATCATATAATGGATGATGATGACGATGTTTTTTGACATGTGTGGGATTTCTAGATTAGATGCCATAGTCGACATGGAAACAAATGCATTGGTACATCATGGAATGGGACACAGAAGTACTATGCAGTTGTCCTATCTCATATAGGAGCATGTGGTTAGGATTTCATATTCCTTCGTGCTACGACCCTTCCTAACAGGGGTTTACATGTTGGGTTACCACTGGGGTAAAGTGTCGATCATGGACCACTGTTGTGGTTAAAAGTACGCATGGCTGATCATTAGGATAATTGGAAACCTTGGTGATATATTCAGAGGGCCAATCGTACTGCTTTTAATTTCTACTGTCGTTCGGCCATGATTTACTTTTATGCTATGATTCTACCACGATTTACATTTCTGTTGTGGTTCGGCCATGATTTTCTTTTCTGAGTCCTCACGGTGGGCCTTCTCTAACAACCCTATGGGCGGATCATGGGATTGAGAATGTGTCTCAAACCCAGGGCATACGCACATTGTGGTTATGAGTAACACGTTACCTATGACCTAGAATGATTTGTTTGGGTGGACTAGGATTAAAATGAATCACATGCATATAGTATCATTTCAAATGCATTTGCTTGTGTGTGTCTATCTTTCCATTTACTGAGGTAGTGAGCTCACCCCTCGTGTTCACACCTTTTTAGATGATTTTACAGGATATTCTGTAAAGGAACCAGTGTCGGGTCCCCTTGACGAAACCTCAGTAGGGGATTTGTGGGTCCCCGAAGAATTCTAACACAGTGAAGGCTGCCCATATGAGGGTTGTGTTGTAGGGCAATAGTGACAGATCCTTTTTACTATACTCTTTTGATTCTTTTAGTATATTTCCCTTTTTGTGCTCTCGATATTTAAATTGCTATTTCTTGTGTGAATATTATGCCTACGGGCCACATGTAAATACTTTATGTATAACTATTTGGGTATCAAGAGTATATGAGAAATTACAAGTAATCATTTATGACAAGACTTTCTTTGTATTATATTATTATATTCCATTGATTACTTGTGACTTGTTGTGCTGTGATTACTGTATCAGATGATCTTGGTGGTTTTGGGTTACCCGGAGGGAACCTGATCACCGGTCCAGTTCTATGTGAACGGGGCGTGACAACAATGGTATCAGAGCGCAATGCTCTAATCACACACAGCTTGTAAGACTAGGTTCTTAAAAACCTAAATTTAGACAAGGGGTTGGGGAAAACTATAAAAGACTTCAAATAAAAATTTAAGAGAGCACAAAACTGGAAAATTATGCCATGATGTATTCATATGTTGGGGGTACCAAAAGTGCACACAAGAATAAGATTACGTAACCACATAAAAATTTTTCATATATATAAGAAGAGAATCCACAACATAAACATATCTAGAAATTTCTCTACACACTAGAGAACTGGTCTAATAATTTTAGACAAGAAAAGAGAATAGAAAAAGAAAAAGAAAAACAACAGTGTTCCCAAAAAAATTACAACCCATATGATAGAAAAGAAAAGAAAGAAAAACGATAATAGTATCACTAGTCCTCATCATCAATGTCATCGAAGTCGATGACCTCCTCCACCTACTCTCTTGAGTTAATACCCAAGAGACGATCATAGTAGTTGAATCGACGGTTCACCAAGTCCCTATCATCCTGTAGATGTCTAAGACTCCTCGCCATGTCCCTAGAGGCTAAGTTCAAAGCATAGTCTACGTCATCGATGTCTATGATCATGCTCGCCTACGTTTCCTTCATAGCTGCCTGCCCTGTCAGGAGCTTTTCCTTACCCTCCTTAAGTGCCTTCAAACTAGCCATCATACCCCAGAAATCAAACCCTCTACCTGGAGATGGTGGAACTGCTCTGAGCAGGACCTCATCCTCCATCTCCACATCCATCTCTATATCCTCCTCCTCCTCAGAGATATAGTCCTCATCCTCCTCATCGTCACCAGCCTCTTCCTGGGCTGCCACCCCCACCACTGGCTCCATCAGATGGAATAGCTCCATCTTATGCAAGATGCCCCAGGAAAATCAGTTCGAGGGGGCACTACCCACTTCACCCTCAAGGTTAATGTGAAAGTACTCAAAAATCTTAGTAAGTGATCGAGAGTAGGGGTAGTTACCGTCTGCAGGATGGGCTGCATGGTACTCCATCTCCTTCATGATCACATATGGAAGGCACAAGCATGGAGGACCATCTAATGTAGTGTAGAGGCAGTAGCCACATAAGCAGCCATGAAGTTCACCTGGTTCCGGTGCCCAGCTTGAGGAAGTAGGTTGAACTGAGCCAGGTGGCTAAAAACTTGAACCTCGGCATGATAGGAAGTCTCAGACTCTAGTCGGACCTCGCTACCATAGATGATCTGGTAGACATGCCTCTGGGAGCTCTCACTCATATAGGGACCCAAGGCCTTACCCCTTGGAGGGCAATAGTACCATGTACCCTCCAGTGACATGCCCAGGATCTCCACCAGTAGATCAATGGGAAGCTTAATGTTCTTACCCTTTACTCGACTAGTAAGGGTGTACATCCTATCATCATAGACCACCTCCAAGTTGCAATAGAATAGCCTCACGAGGTTGGGATAGCCACGACTATCAAAGGATAACATAGATTACCAACCAAGGGCGATGAATTGCTTGAGTAGCCGAACTCGAATGAAGTCCTCTATTATAACAGTTTTCTCCAACAAGATGGGCCTCTTCTTGAATTCAACCCAAGAGCATGTTGCCTTAAGACTGCGAAACACATTGTCATCAGAATCCTCGAACTCCTTGGATAGGCCAGGTCGAGCCCATGAAGCAGAGGAGCCGAAAGCAGAACCCCTCTTTCTCCTACTGGAAGCATGCCCGCTTCTAGATGAGGAAGGTACTCCTTTGCCCTTGCGAGATGACATTCTAAAAATTTGGAAAAGAAATATGAGGGAAACAAATAAAGTACAAAATGTGAATTTTGAAACAAAGGATGAAAGTAAGGTACAAGTCAAAAGTCGTAAAGAGTGATTAGTGGAAATGACAACTCTAACAAAACACATTGAGTGGGAAGTGGTGTTTTGACAAATAAAAAGGAGAGAGTATATAGTGAAGAGCCACAATCACAATGTAATGAAATGCATATAAGTGTGTTTTGACAAATATAAGTGTGGTAGATTGCCAAAACCACACAATTGACGAGTAAATATCATGAAGTCATGACACTTGAAGTATCATACAAGTATGATATAAGAGAGGAAAGAAATTATGAAATACATAGATATAAATAAATATCAAGTTGAAGACCATTGAGGAAATTGATAGATTTTTCATAAAGAACAGTAAATGGGGAAAATTTCACAAGTGTAGTATGACCTAGCATATCAAGTGCAATTACAAAATCATTGGCAATGACATGTGAGAAAAGGGAATAATTTCATGAAAAATGTGTGTAATTGGCATATTGAGGTACAAGTGAAAGCCCCAAATTTTCCAAGAACACTAACCTAGAAATGGGGGTAAACTCATGCCAAGTGTGGAAAGTGATGCATATGTACAATGTAGCTTTCTTGCCACTAATGCATAACTAAATATGAATGTATAGGCTCATTCAATCTTACATTGTGCAAGGAAGAAAAGGAAAAGGGGGGAAAACCCTAAAACAACAAAGATTTTGGGAAAATAGGGATTTCAGTTCATATAGATGATATAAGTGATGATTAGAGACAAGAAACACCAAAGAAACAACCAATCCACATACTACATTCAATTCATTTTGAAGAAATCAAAGGAAAATGGAGTTTTGAGATATTGAGCAAATCAAACAAAAAAAATCCTAAAAAGAAAGAGGTATATCCTACTTACTTGAGGTTGAATGGAGTATAGCGATTGTAGATCCAAGGGAGAGGCGTGAGTAGGGCTGGAAATGGTGCTCTTGGTCACTCCTTGGGTGCCTTAGGTGATTTGGAGAAGAGAAGAAGAAGAGAAAAATGAAAGGTTTTGAAAATGTGGGCTTTTCTGCCCTTAAAACAGAATCTACGACAAGACCACCGACAGGTCATAAAAATGACCCACCTGCCAATGTGGGTTTTTGGGCCGAAAATCCCTGAATTTTTGGGGATTTGACTTTTAAACTTTGTAAACCCTATTTTTATGAAAATTATGAGATGATGTGCAATTAATTTTCATGCATACCTATATGAAGTGAGTATGATACCATATGGAATGCAATGTGTGGATGCATACTATGATGATCAAATGCACTAAGATTGTGTAATGGGAGGCATGATGTGAAATTGATTTGTGCTTATATGAAATAAATGTGAAACTTAAATGTACCAAATCTTGATGCAATCCAGGCACGAAGCATTATAGTACATACTAGATCCAACAATAATGCCAGAGGGGCCCCACGTCGTTCCCGTCATGTTGGACGACCACCTGACCCATGGGAACCTTGACCACGGGTGAGTCCTAGACAAGAAGATATAGTTGAGGGCTCACCTACCCCTAAAATTTCAGATCCTCCTCCTATAGTTACTCCCAATGATGTTGCGACTCTTATCCAATAATCACAACAGGCTTTCCAACAATAGTAGACTTTCATGAATGCTATACAGCAACAACTGCACCCTATGTATATGGGTCAACATCCTCGCATGGTACCTTTCTCACAAGATCCTCTTGTTATACCTAGTGTTGGAGTACAGTCGGAGGATGCTTCTCCTCGAGCGCCACCTTTTGAGACACAAGGGAGTGCATTACCTGAAGTACCACCACAAGATCAACCTGGAGGTACTCCACCTAGGGTTACTTCACAGTTTCCTCCTCATGGCACTCCACCATATATGGTGCCTCCCCCATACTAGTATTATCCGGCATATCCTCCATACTATCCACCAATAATCACTACTCCAAGGCTGGTGGAATCAGTTAAGAGACACTTGCCACCTATCTTCGCTAAGGTGGGGAGTGATCCTCTAAAGCCGCATCGGTGGATCCAAAAAATGGAAAAGATATTCGAGGTGGTGGAATGTATAGAACCTCAAAAACTCATCTGTGCTGGGTTACAGTTAAGAAATGAAGCCGATTCATAGTGGAAGGCTTCTAAGCCTATCTTGTTGGCAACCCATCCAGATCCAACATGGGAACAGTTCAAGGAATTGTTCCTATCGAATTATTACCCCTCAAGCTTCAGAGATCGAAAGGAGACTAAATTCTCAACTTTGACTCAGGGAAATAAGTCTATCCTTGAGTATCAGCAGAAGTTTGAGGAATTGTTTTACTTTGCCCCTTCACACATGAAAACAACAGAGGAAAAAGAAAAGAAATTTTTGAAAGGGCTAAAAGTATCTATTGGCACAATTTTGGGGGCTATGGACTTGATTGATTTTGCTCAGATTGTCCAGAAGGCCAAGACTATAGAAGACAAGCAGAAGGGAGAGTCTTCCACTACACTTGGACTTTGGAAGAGATCCAATCCCTATGCAGATTCAGGCAACTTGAACAAGAGTTTTCGTGGTCCATATAATTATGGTCCATCATATCAGCAGCCCTATAGGTCATCCGATTACATGCCCCGACCAGCCAATAGACTGGGTACTACCTCTTTTCACACGAACACTAGCATGGTGCCTACGGCTCTGCGGCCACCTTGACCTCCTAATACACAGAGCCAGATACAGAGGCCAGTATCAGTGCTGGCCTCTCAAAATGGGTGCTATGCTTGCCATTCACTTGGGCATTTTGCAAAGGATTGCCCATACAAGCAAGCTGTGGTGTAGAACCAGCCTCCTATTGATAGACCTGCCTTGACTCAAGGTGGTCCACCTCAAGGAAGAATGCATGCTTTGTCAACTGAAGAAGTGGAGGCAAGCCCCGATGTTGTAGCAGGTACCCTATCTATCTTAGGAATGCCAGCTTATGTATTATTTGACTCTGGTGCATCACATTCCTTTATATCTAAAAGATTTTTTAGTAAGATTGATGTGACACCTAGGGCTTTAGAAAGTAAATTGATTGTTAGCACACCTACGGGTAAGGTAACATAGTTGAATGAACATGTTACATTGAGATAGGTGGGAAGAAGCTGGATGCTCAACTTATTAATTTTAATATGCAGAATTTTGATATTATATTGGGTATGGATTGGTTATCTACTCATCAGGAAAATGTCATGTGTGCCAAGAAGCAAATTAAAGTGGTGAGTGATGATGGTGAAGAGCTTGTGTATCAAGTGGATAAGATAAAACGACCTAGAAAGATTCTTATCTCCACATTACAGGCGGTAAGATTATTGGAAGACAGATGTCTGGGCTACCTAGCTTCAGTACAAGATGTAGGAGCAAAGGTCACACCATTAGAAGAATTAAATGTAGTTAGGGAATTCCTCGATGTCTTTCCAGATGATCTAACTTGGCTTCCACCTAACAGGAAGTTAGAATTTGCCATTGATTTGGTTCCTGCAGCAGCACCAGTGTCTAAAGCTCCATACAAAATGGTACCACCCAAATTAAAGGAGTTACAGACTCAATTGTAGAACTTACTAGAGAAAGGGTTCATACGCCCAAGTGTTTCTCCTTGGGGTGCCCCAGTTCTATTTTTCAAGAAGGATGGGAGTTTGCGTATGTGCATCAATTACCGAGAATTGAACAAGTTGACCATCAAGAATCAGTATCTGTTATCATGCATAGATGATCTTTTCAATCAGTTGCAAGGTGCTAAAGTGTTCTCCAAGATTGATCTTAGGTCTGGTTATTACCAGCTCAAGATAATGAGCAGTGATATACCCAAGACGGCTTTTAGGACACGATATGGGCATTATGAATTCCTAGTGCTGTCCTTTGGGCTAACAAATGCACCAGCAACCTTTATGGATCTGATGAATCGAGTATTTTATGATGTTCTTGATAAATGGGTCATCAGTTTCATCGATGACATCCTGATATACTCAAAAATAGAAGAAGACTATGCGCAACACTTGCGAATGGTACTTCAAAGATTGAGAGAACAACAGTTATATGCAAAATTCAGCAAGTATGAATTCTCATTGAAAGAAGTTGGATTCTTAGGGAACATACTGTCTGAGAATGGGATCAAAGTTGATCCAGGGAAGGTAAAAGCAGTCGTAGAATGGGAAGCTCCCAAGAATGCCATGAAAATCAGGAGTTTCTTGGGATTAGCAGGCTACTACCGGCTATTCATTGAGAATTTTTCCCGAATTGCCACCCCAATGACCAGCTTGACCAGAAAAGGGGTAAAATTTGAATGGTCAAAGAAGTGTGAAGATAGTTTCCAGGAACTAAAGAAACGATTGGTGTCAGCCCTAGTACTAACGATACCAGAAGGTATTGGTGGGATGACAATTTACACGGATGCCTCTAGAATTGGATTAGGTTGCGTTCTTATGCAACACGGCAAGGTAGTGGCTTATGCATCTAGACAATTGAAGGAGTATGAAAAGAACTATCCTACTAATGATCTAGAGTTGGTGGCAGTTATCTTTGCCTTGAAGATATGGCGCCATTACTTGTATGAGGAAAAGTGTGAGATATTCAGTGATCACAAAAGTCTCAAGTACTTCTTCACCCAGAGGGATCTGAACATGAGATAGAGGAGATGGCTAGAACTCATGAAGGATTATGACTGTGACATATAGTACCATCTAGGTAAGGCTAATGTGGTGGCTGATGCATTGAGTTGGAAAGCTCAAACTGTATCACTTGTCTATTCGGCTACCAGCCCACAACTTAAGCAAGAAGCCATATTAATGGATGAGATCATTTTGAATGAGGGATCTACCTTAGAGCTTGATCAGTAGCCTAAGGATATTAAGCAGTTAACCTTATCCCTGGAAGACCTATAGCTGCAACCATCTATCAGGTACAAAATAATCATGAAACAACCCATGGATCCTGACTTGTAGAAAATCAAAGTTAAAAATTCAAGACCAAAGGATGGATGATCCTGACTTCACAATAGCCAACGATGGAGCACTATTGTTTTGGGGTAGATTGTATGTACCTAATGACATGGGGATTCAAGACAAGATAATTAAGGAAACACATAGTTCTGAGTACACGCTTCACCCCGGAAGCAACAAGATGTATAAAGAACTTAACCAAAGTTATTGCTGGCCAGGGATGAAGATTACACATTGCACAGTGTCTTATATGTTAAAAGGTTAAGGCAGAATGACACCAACCATATGGCACTCTTCAGTCACTCCCAGTGCCTGAGTGAAAATGGGACATGATTACAATGGACTTTGTAACCGAGCTACCCGTTCACCCAAGGGAATGGATGCAATTTGGGTGATAGTTGACAAACTTAATACAACTGCCCATTTCATTCCAATCAAGCCTATCTACTCTATGGACAAGCTAGCATAACTTTACATGGAAAATATTGTTCGCTTACATGGAGTACCGGTGAGTATTGTGTCAGGCAGAGATCCAAGGTTCACATCTAAATTCTAGAAGAGCCTCCAATATTCTATGGGAACATAGGTGAATCTAAGCACTGCCTTTCATCCACAGACTGATGGGCAATCTGAATAGACCATACAAATATTAGAAGATATGCTCAGAGCACGTGCAATGGAAATGAGTGGCAATTGGGAAGAAAATGTACCGCTTATGGAGTTTGCGTATAATAATAGTTATCATGCCATGATCGGAATGGCTCCATATGAGGCATTATATGGCAGAAGGTGCAGAACTCCCTTATATTGGGATGATGTAGGAAAATTGTGAATGCTTGGGCTGGAGATGATACAGATGACTTATGATAAAGTTGATGTTATTAGCGAGAAAATCAAGGAGGCCCAATCCCGTCAAAAGAACTATGCGGACAACCGCAGAAAAGATATTGAATTCCAAAAAGGGGAGAAGTGCTTTTGAAGATCTCTCCTACCAAGGGCTTACACAGGTTCCATAGGTTGGGCAAGTTGAGTCTGAGATATGTTGGCCCGTTTGAGATCTTGAAACAGGTTGGCTCAGTGGCGTATATGTTGGCCCTTCTGCCATCTTTCAACAACGTGCACAATGTATTCCATGTTTCAATGCTGAAACGGTATGTACATGATCCATCATACGTGCTAACCATTGAACCAGAGTACTTAGAGGCTGATATGACTTATGAGGAGCATCCTGCTGAAATCTTAGACCACCGGAAGACAAAGACTCTTCGCAACTGATTCATTGCTTTTGTAAAGGTGCGATGGGCCGATCGTTCACTTGAGGAAGTATCCTGGGAGAAAGCAGCTGATATCCAGGCTAAATATCCTCATATTTTTGGACTACCAAGTAACTTCAATTTCAAGGATGAAATTTTTAAAGAGGGGGGGTAGATGTAGAGCCCTGCTCTTTAAACCCAATTTTTTGATCGGTTAGTTCGATTTGGTCTTACAGGGTTTGAACCGAAATAGATTGTTGTCGGTGCCTTATGGTACATGACGACAAGGGTGGCATCGAATATGGGGTGGCCGGATGAGATTGATCCAGTAGCTATAGATACCCAATTTTATGATCCTCCTCTGGCTATAATGAAATATGGATCTTGGACCAACTTCCGACTTCCGACCAACAAAGATGCCGATGGAAACATTCCGCTAACTAAAACCTTGAAAATCCCCACGCGAGAGAGAGGAAGGTCTAATTTTGACTTTTTATATATGAAGGAATCTAGTCAAGTTGACCATACAAATGAATAGTGCTTAGAAATACGATTTTGATGATATACAATACGCCAAAATCGTACCGATGGATCTCCGGCAATCATTCCTGAAAAATCATGTTTTTTCGCGCGCATGTCTTGCCTTCCCCCTCATATGCCACGCGCAAGGACAGTCCCACTGGAAACCTGGAAAAATCCCTCACCTGACCCAAACACCATAAATTTCATCCCCTACCTACCCAAATAACCCCGAAACACTCCCGGGTCTGAAACCCTAGAAATCCCCGCAAGGGAGGGATGGGGTCCAATTTTGATTTTTCATATATGAAGGAATCTGGTCAAGATGACCATACAGATGGATAGTGCTCAGAAATACGATTCTGATGATATATGGTACACCAAAATCAGGCCAGCAGATCTCCAGCAATCATTCATGAAAAATCACGTTTTTCCGCGTGCATGTCCCACACATCGGCTAAGCCTGGCCACCCAACCGGCCGGCCCAGCCAAGCCAACCAAGCCAGTCAGCCCAACTAAGCCAACTAACCAAGCCTGGCCACACACTTGTGCACGGGCCTGCAGCACATTATGCACGGTCTGCTGCAAGCTGTGCGCAGGCCTGCCGCACGTTGTGCGTGGGCCTGCCTCACGTTGTGCAGGGGCCTGTCGCACACTGTGCGGTGGGGCCGCGCACAGCGTGCAAACTGTGCCTGCACACCATGCACACCTGGCCCGCACACCATGCACACTGTGCCCACACACCATGCACACATGGCCACACACCGCGCACATGGCCTGCACACCATGCACACTGTGCCCGCACACCATGCACATTGTACCCGCACACCGTGCACATTGCCCGTATACCCATGCATTCGTGCACCCGTGACATCACCCACACCCTCGGTAAAATTTTCTCACTTTTTTGAAAACTACCTTTTTTGGCAAAATTTTCTCTCTCCTCTCCCTTTTTCAAAAATTGCCTTTTCTGGATAAACTTTGTCTCTCCTTTCACTTTTTTGAAAATTACATTTTCCAAACTTACTCTCTCCTCCTGCTTTTTTAAAAATTACCTTTTCTAGTAAAACTCTCTCCTCCCTCTTTTTCGAAAACTACCTTTTCCAAACTTTCTCCCTCCTCTCGCCTTTTTCAAAAATCACCTTTTCCAAGCTAAAATTTCTCTCTCCTCCCATTTTTTCTAAAGACCCCTTTTACCCACTAGACAAAAGCCCTCCCCACCCACTTTTTCCTTCAACACCCCTTTTACCTATTGGACAAAAATCCTATCTCTTCACTTTAGGAAAGAGTCCCCCTTTCATCCACTGGATAAAGCGATTCCCCCTTTCCTACTTGGTTGAAAAAAAACTATAAATACCCCCTCTCCCTTAGAAAAAAGACACCAACAAACACCTGAATCCCCTTTCAATGTGAAATTTTCATCCCCTCCCCCCTCTTGATTTTCTTCTGATCTTCGAAGCGATCTTCGTTAATATCCGAAAACTCATTCGGATCTTCGAAGTGTTCTTCGGGATCTTGAAGATCTTCAATCCAAATTCTTAGTTAGATCCAGTTTTTATCCAAATATAGTATGTTCTTGAGCCACTTCCCTTGAGTGTTCTTGAGTGTTCTTGAGCTTTCTTGAGATAGAAACCCCCTCTTTTTTTAGGTTCTTCGGGTCTACGAAGAGATCTTTGTTAAGATCTAAAACTCTGTCCGGATCTTCAAAGTGTTATTTGGGACTTTGGAGTTCTTCAATCCATTTTTAGGTCAGCCTTTCCTAGCTGTCGATTCTTCAAAGTGTCCATTCTTTTTTCAAAAATAGCCTTTCCTAGCTGAACCTCTGTCCGAGTGTCCCTAGAATCTTTCCAGGAATAGCCATTCCCAGTGGAAGATTTGCTGAAGTGCCACCTCATCCTATCCCTACCTTAGCCTATCCCTAGCAGAAGCTCTATCAAAGTGCCACCTCATTCCAAGCCTAGAAATAGCCATTCCCAGCGGAAGCTCTACTAGAGTGCCACCTCATCCCAATCCCAGAAATAGCCTTTCCTAACCAAACCTCTATCCGAGTGTCCCTGGAATCTTTCCAGAAATAGCCATTCCCAGTTAAAGCTCTGCCGAAGTGCCACCTTAGCCTAGCCCTCCTTAGCCTATCCCCAGCGGAAGCTCTGCCGGAGTGCCACCTCATCCCAAGCCTAGAAATAGCTTTCCCTAGCCGAAGCTCTGTCAGAATCCAAAGCCAGAAATAGCCTTCCCTAACCGAAGCTCTGTCTGAATCCAAATTCGAAAGCGATCGTTCCTAGCAGGAACTCTGTCCAGATACCATCACAATCAGCATCTCTCAAAAAATGAAGTTGGAGTCAAAACCATCTTCCCCTGAGCCAGGAGAATCTAAAAAATAGTCTGAGCCGGTACCAATCAGGGGCCCACCCCTCTTGACCCAAAACAAGGGTCAAATTCAGGTATAATCTCTCTCCTCATTAAAGCATAATGTAGACATCTAATAAGCCTTGTTTTAGTGTATATAATAGTTTGAATTCAATTAATGTATATATGTGTGATAACTTAGCCATACAAGTGGAATAGTAATAATTGTGAAAAATGTTCGTTCTCAAGCATCTAGCAAGAAGACCAGTTGAACCAAACAGATTGGGTGCTTAACACCTTCCCAACTCTGTAACCTGACACTTACCCTAAATCTCTGGACCAGACCAAATTTTGGGCCCTTTTCTCAGGAATCGGGCCCACCCCCAGGTCCTAGGCCCATAACCTTAGGTGGTGACTCCAAATCCCATTTGCATGATCCCGATACCCAAATTGGACCATCATCAATACCCTCGTCTCAAAGGATGAATTTTACACACTTATGAAATAGGCCTCCACGTATCTCCAAGCGACGATAAAGTGGGTGTGGGGCCCACAAGTGAAGCACACACGACTCGAGCCACCTTCCCTCTCGCCACGAAGTTGAAAGGAGAGAGAGGAGAGAGGATGGGGATCCATCTCCAGCCACTACCCTTATAGTACCTGAGATGATCCACACGCCTAAGTCGTGCCCTTGCAAATATCATAAGGCCATGTATGAGTAGGAGAGGTATGTTATCATATTGAATGATAGGAACTTGATCCACAACACATGGCGAGAGTGAAGTACATGTTAAGACTCCATTTTCCTCCAAACTACAGTAAGGTTGGCTTGTTTGGCCAACTAGTGGGTGTCACTGGTAGGTGCGAGACCCACCAGTGTAACCCACCTATTGGGGTATTATGGACCCCGACATACCTGGCTTGGATGAGCACGTGTGTCTTGGCCTCCTTGTCATAATAAGGTCTTGTATGCCCAATGATATTGGCTACCTCACCCGAAAATGCAGTTTAATACAATTTGGTCCATAAATGGACAAAACCAAATGGACCTTAGAAGATATTTATAACACTAGGATATAAATAGCCTTTATAACTCTCTCTCCCTCATTTAAGGTGTTTTATCAAAGTGGGTGAGAGGAGTAAAGAAGAGGGAGAAAAGAGGATGAAGGAAAGAAGGAAGGGGAAAGAGGCTCACCCCTTGGATTCTGGAGCCGCACATCGCCTTTCCGTCGTTGGAATAGTGTCAGGTGACTTGAGATCTTCATTTTGAAGTAAGTAACACCATGAACCTTGAGATTTGATGAAACGCACTCTGTATATGTTTGAATCTTGAGGATAATGAAGCCATTGTGCGATTTTCTTGACGTATTTGAGGAGGGAAACAAAGATTTGGTGATTATTGAAGTGGCATTTGAGTTTGGGAAGAGGATTCCAAGATTTGGGGTTTTTCCAAGTAAATGTATGATTTCTTCCCCCAAATCTTATTGTTGTCTTAGATCCATGGTACAATCAAGTTGATGAAACTTAGAATGTGTGGGAAATGATGTGAGAATCACCCTATTGGGATTCTAAGAGTTAGAATAGAAGAAATAAGGAAAATAGAAAAATCCAAGAGAACCGACGGGTAAGACCGGCAGGTTAGGGTGTGACCCACCAGTCACACCTACCCTCTCGGGTTCTATCAGTGGATAAGACTGGCGTGTGCCTGACCTGCTGGTGTGACCTACCAGTCATTTCTGCACCTCTGTTTCTACCAATGGGTGAGATCGATGGGTTCCTGACCCGCCTATATGACCCACCAGTCTAGGCAGACTGCACAAGTGGGTTCTCTTACCCACCTGTAGCTCAAATGAGCTCCGATTGAACTCAAAAGCGCCTACAACCTTCTTCACGCTATTATACATGTCATGTCTATATGCTACGTCGGTTATAGTCCCGATTTGGATGCATTTCTAAACCCTTTATCTGTTTTAGGTTTCATGAAACTCATCTTCTCACTCCGGATCTTACCTATACCACGAGTACTGATTCTTCTATGAAAATACGTAAGTTGTGAGAGGACTTTGATCTTAAATTTTGGAGTCTTTTTGGCATCCTATGCATTTATGGACTATATCGACATTCCAATTTCCATTCCCATGCATGTGATTGATGAATGAATGATGCATTTAGAACTGAACATGTTGTATCTTAAATTCTATATGCATGCTTACTTGCTTGAAATCTTGAGCATGAATTTATCATATAATAGATGATGATGATGATGTTTTTCGATATGTGTGGGATTTCTAGGGCCCGTTTGATAACGTTTCAAGAAACGCATTTCTGCCGTTTCTGTTTCCAAAAACAGCAGAAACGGAGTAAAAAGCGTTTAATAAAACTGTTTCGTTTCACTTATTTTTAGAAATAGAAATAGAAATTTTTTCTTATTTATGGTTCAAGAAACGACCCAGGCGAAACAAGTTCAACCTGTTTCGCCATTTCTGGAAACGACTTGTGGCCATTCTTTCACTGGTTACTATCGACTTCTAAAAACATGACTTATCAAACACCTTCAATTCCGTTTATGTTTCTAGAAACGAAAATTTATGTTTTTGCCGCTTCTTGAAACAGAAACGAAAGAAACGTTATCAAACGGGCCCCTAGATTAGATGTCATAGTCGGCTTGGAAAAAAATGCATTGATACTTTGTGGAATGGGACACGGAAGTACTATGCAGTTGTCCTATCTCATGTAGGAACATGTGGTTAGGATTTCATATTCCCTCGTGCTACGACCCTTCCCAACAGGGGTTTACATGTTGGGCTATCACTGGCAGGAAGCATCGCTCGTGGACCGCCATGGTGGTTAGAAGTATGCTTGGCTAATCATTAGGACAGTTGAAAACCTTGGTGATATATCAAAGGGCCAATCATACTGTTTTTAATTTTTGTCGTGGTTCGGCCATGATTTACTTTTAGAGTGGTTTGGCCGCGATTTATATTTCTGTTGTGGTTTGGCCACGATTTACTTTTCTTAGTGCTCACAGTGGGCCTTCTCCGATAACCCTATGGGTGTATCGTGGGATGGAGAACTCGTATAGAACCTGGGGCATACGCGCACTGTGATTGTGAGTAGCACATTACCTATGACCTAGAATGATTTGTTTAGGTGGACTAGGATTAAAATGAATCTCATGCATATAGTATGATTTGAAATGTATTTGTTTGTGTGTGTCTTTCTTTCCATTTACTGAGCTAGTGAGCTCACCCCTCATATACACACCTTTTTAGATGATTTTACAGGATACTCTGTAGAGGAACCCATGCCGAGTCCCACTGAAGAAACCCCAATGGAGGATTGGTGGGTTCCCGAAGAATTCGAACACGGTGAAGGCTACCTATGTTAGGGTTGTGTTGCAGGGCAACAATGACATATCCTATTTACTGTACTCTTTTGATTCTTTTGGTATATTTTCCTTTTTGTGCTCTCAATATTTAAATCATTATTTCTTGTGTAAATATCATGCCTTCGGGTCCACATGTAAATACTTTATGTACAACGATTTGGGTATATATGAAAAATTATAGGTAATCATTTATGACAAAACTTCTGCTATATTATATTATTATATTCTATTGATTACTTATGGCTTGCTGTGCTGTGGTTACTATATCAGATGATCCTGGTGGTTTTGGGTTACCTGGAGGGAACCCAGTCACCGGTCCGGTTCTATGTGAGCAGGGCATGACAATAATGATTTGCCAATACATACACATATATATGCTAAAACACATTTCAAAGTAATAATATATCTGGCCTTATAACACGAAGGTCGCATGTTCGAGTCATGCCAATAAATCCAATAATGTAAAGCAAATAACATAAATATGCATCATCATGTCAACAATTTCAAATAAAGTGAATCATATAATGCACCCTCCCATTTGACCTAAGTCATTAAGGGTAAAAATGTAATCTAAGGTAAGGTGACACAAACCCAAGCCCTAAATTACATCACAGCCAATACTTTCAAATACTTTTCGATCCAAATACCTTAAAGCAAGTAATATAAAACATGCATCATAATGAGGTTGATACATATGTTAAGGTTGTTCATGCCCATTTTTACTTTTTCTTTCATGGCCGAAAGAGGGGAAGGAAGCGGAGGAGAGTTTCGGGAACAAAGCCCCCATTCAGCCCTACCCTATAGTAGAGTATCTTTTCCCTATCTAAGCTATATCAACATAGCCAACTAGAAAACTCATCCGCTTGTCAATTCTAGGTGTAATACTCACTCGGAAATGATTGGTGTCAGAATTTTTCACTGATCAGGTGCGCTCAGTCTCATCTGTGTAAGAATTAGGAATTCCTCTTCCAACTCATCCCAGAATGGGCGTTATGACAAAGAACAAGAAGAAAATGAAAGAAGGAATTTGTTACATATATATATATATATATCATAATGTCACTCCAAGTCCCTGATCGATCCAGATCAATTAGTATTGGCCTAAACAAAGCTAATCCAAATCAAGGCCAATTCAGGTCATGATCTGATTGGCTTTGATCACGACAAACCCAATATGGTATGGGTGGAGAGGAAGATTATATTAAAACAAACTTTACTTTTTCTTATTTTAAACATAAGAAAAAATATGTTACATAACGTAAGAAACTTTGTTTGACTTGAACTTTTCAAACAAAGCTATTTAAATTTTAAACATTGTTATGGGAATTTTATATATATATATATATATATATATACCCCTTTCTTCCCATATGGTTCCACGTAGGGAAAAAAAAGAATCTCAACCAATCGGCAGTCGCTACCGCAAACGACTCAGCCTCAAACCAAATTTTATGTCACCTATTGGCGGCAAATCAGCCACAAACCGATCGGCAGCCACTGTTGTGACTGCATCATGCTCAAGTGAGGGAGGCAACCCGGGCTGAGCTGAGCCAAGCCTCCCTCATCAATTTCAGAAAAAAAAGGTCGCAAAGACATAAAGCTGTGGTGAAGCATAACGATGATGCGCAGCGATTATGTGATGACGCGCAAAGCAACCATAAACTCATGGATATAATACCAATGTTAGATGAAAAGTAAATGGGTATCAAGGATTACCTCAGTATAGCTTTCCTCATAGCGGAATGGATTGGATTGCACCATGCATTGATCCACACGAGCAGCGACGAACGAAAGGTTGCAGTAATCTCGCTAGGCAATATTCCACCCTCCAAATCCAAGGATTGCAATAGATGTCCTTAGAGACACACACTCTCAATTGGGAGAGACAGAAGAGAATAGGGAGAAAGAGATTAGGTCAAAACCCTAATTGGCTTTGTGGTCAAAACCCTCTTATTTATAGAGAATTGGCTTGCTAGGGTTTCCAATCCTAGCAAGCCAATGATTACCCCAAGTAGGCGACCCACGAAGGAACCGGGTCAGAACCCAATCTAACCCATATTATTTAACAATAACCTTTATAATCACACTAAGTCCAATAGAGTAGTGTGCTAGCAATGTAGGTGGTGTTCCTCTTCACCAGTACACGTTGGTCCCCTGAGAAAGTTACAAGAAGGAGCATATTGGTCCCTACATTTATATTTTAGTACTCAGTAAGCCCCTAGGATTAATTTCCCAATTGCACAGTACACATCATGCAGTGCCCATGTACGGGATTTTCCTATTGTAGATCAGACTTGACATTGCGGAATGAATCTCGGACCTGCCTGTTGGGATTAGCCAATACCTCATCCCCTATTGGCAAGGGATTGTTGCAGCACATCAATTAAAACTCTCGGACCTGCCTGTTGTGATCTCTAGCCATGTATACTAGTTATGGATGCAAACACATCAATTAATACTCACGCACCCAGAACACAACACTAAAATTCCTCCTTTGGCCCCACTATGTCTCTATCCACATCCACATTCTCACATTTCCACATACTTACACACATATGCTCCATCTCACATAACACATGCATAATCATGATCTCAATGCATAACATGTATATCAACAATTATGAGCACACACAAATGAAATTAAGGACGTAAACACTCCATAAAATAAGCCAAAACACCCACTCACATAATTTGATCTCGAATTTAGGAAAGTTACCAACTCTTGTAAGTCCACATTTCTTTCCACTATGTTAGGTTCACCTAGTTTAAAACATGCATAAATATATATTTATTCCCTTAAAATCTCTATACAAAATCCTACAAAATCCCCTATTGGAACCAAATCATAGGTCAAACCATCTATGACCGAATGATGGGACCAGATGATGGTTCAGACCTGTTAAAGCCAACCGGATGATGAATCCGAAAGTGTGCAAGGCTTAATAAAATACATAGGATGATGCCTCCAGCTGACGTGTTCTGATTGATTGGTAGGGTCAGCCAATTGGCCTAGAATTAGGGTTTTTCTTCCCATTTGACTTCCTAACCGTGGCTCCTCCCTACGGTCATCCTACTCCTTCTAAGGCATGAAATCTTAGTTTCCATATTGAGGGATTTCAACTCTCACCCCTCCTTAGTTCATCTTGGTGTTTTCCATAAACTCGAGCACTCACTTCATGGTTCCCATACCCACATGCTAGGATGAACCTAATTGGGTCATTTAAGCATGAGTTCCATCCTTCCCAAGGTCCTCACTTAGTGTACAAGGTATAGAGGGTCCTTTCCCTAGCTTAGGTTATTATTCTATAGATGAAAAAGGAGAAAAAAGTTTGCACAAGGGGGATGGAGCCTACCTTGTCAACGAGGAAAAGCGGTCTTCACAAGGAATGCTTGGAAGAGATCCTTCCTCAACTCCCTCTTCCTTCTTCTCCTTCTCCTTCCTCTTCTTCTTCCTCTTCTTCTTCCTCTCCTTCTTTTCTCTCCTCCTTTACTTCCATAATGAATAAATGATCAATTGAAAGGGTAGTTAGGCTTTAAATAGGCTAATAATGGCTAAAGCCTGTTTTGCTGAAAAATGGGTTTTGGCCCTAAGGGATTAATCACTTGTGGAATGGTGTGGGTCCACTTTCATGAAGCATATATTATTAATCCATCAAAAGGTAGGTTGGGACACCCATTGGAGAGGTTTTGGGTTATATGAGTAGGTGGTCATGGGCCCCACCCCTAATCAATTTCATTTGGGCAACATTTGCAGACTCCGGGGGTGCAACCGATCAACCGATGGGACCATCTGATTTTCCCAAAAATTCCATTTTGGTTGGGCTGCTCTCCCGACCTTAGCCTCACTTTCTTGGAGACTTATGTGAGAGTTCCATAGCCCTAGCATGGACTTGCCCCATATGTTGAAATAAAGAGGAGGTTTCAAACTTTGAAAAGGTTACCCGAGTTTCATGGGAGGTTTCAAACTTTGAAAAGGTGACATGAGGGATCATTCTTTCCCTCCCAGGAGTAGATTGTTGCTAGCTAAAAACCATTGATGCTAGATAGATCTAGCTCATCACTGTCACCTTAAAAATGGATTATTAGGTTTGGGCCTAGGTGTAACAGTTCCTCATGGCATACTCTATGATAGAGCATGTTGAAGGCCACCCCATCCACCAGGTCTTGAACTTCTACAATTGTCTCCAATAAGCATGTGATATAGTCACGGAATGACTCATCCTGGCACTACCTTATGCCAGACAGGTTGTGTGAAGTTTTCTGTTGTTGAAATCTACTTTGGAACCTGGTGATGAAGGTGGTCCCCAACTCGTCATAGTTGCGAATAGATCAGGACTTCAAGGCTAAATACCACATCAATGTCGCTTCCTTAAGTGAGGCTAGAAAGGCTTGATAGAGTGCTACGTCAGAATCACCTTGGATGGACATTACAGATTTGTAGTTATGAAGGTGCTCAATAGGGTCTAGTTGTCCTGTCATATAGGACGAAGGCCGGTGACTTAAATTTCTTAGGAAGATCAACCTTCACCAGTTTGATCGATAAAAGTTATGTGTATGAATGGTTGGTACTTCAATGATTGATTTCTTTATGTTAATCACTTTCTCATCTAACTCATGAATACGGTGCTCGAGACTCATCTCCTTATTGGGACGAATGTGTTTGGAGTGAGCGGGCTCAATCCAAGCGGCTCTAGTGCTTTGGGATCCCTCGATGGATCGATGCACCTCATGCCTGGTCTCTTCCCTTTTGCGGTGTTCATAACCACTTACCTTTGGATGAGCAACTACATTCCCACATGGTCTCTCTGGACAAGCAACTCCATTCTCATGTGGTCTCTCTGGAGTTTGATGAGAGTCATGATGTCAGGGATATTCTTCTCTTTTGCGCATTGCTAATGATCGTTATGATCCCAAGTGGGGCCCAAGGGGATGACCTATGTCCCAAGCAAGGCTTGCTTTTTTTGTTAAGCTAATCCTCATCGATGGATCTTCTCTTCCAACATTTTCCTCTCTAGGTGGGTCATCTTGTGAGTAGGACTTCAGCCCTATGAGGCGGATCTCCTGACTGACCCCCGGAGGCTTTGTACTTCGGTCGCTCAAACCCCCTGGTCTCACTTTGTGAGTGTCTACTAACGACCCCCCATGCTTCGTGGGGTTGAGGGTTCTACTGATGAAATTTGTTAGGAGGTCCTGTGCGGCTTCCCTTGTCTCCTCAGTGATCGATGCTCATTAGGTTTGGATGGTGCATGTTCACTAAACACATCCTACCCATGTTGTTGCGGTCGGTTGCCAACCTTGGATGTTACATTGGCCAACTCTACAATAGGTGGTCTCCTTTCAAGTAACTGTCAGAGTAATCTTTGAAAACATGTTGTCGGTTTGCAACACTTGAAGTTGTAAGTCGTGTATATGCACATTAGTAGCCAATGCCTCAGGGTTCAACAGAGCATGCGGCGACAGTGGAGACAAGGTCTCACTTGCCGATGGGAACTGACTGTAACACCCTAATGTCACCTCTTCACATTAACTGTGAACAAGCAAGAGTAACAGGCTGGAAAGGCCAACACTAGCATGGCTGGCAGCACTAGAATGCCAAGAAGGGAAGAATGACCCAATTTGTACTTGTGCCTTCTATCAATATTGTTGGAAGAATCAACAAGAAAAGTAGGCCAACAGGTAGACATTAACCTTTAATAGGGGTTGGAAATGATAAGAAAATAAGAAGACTCAAGGGGGAACAAATCTGGCTTAACTGGCTAGAGAGTCCTCAATAGGACAGGCTGGCCTGTTAGCTGGACAGAATAGTCATATTTGATTGTAGTGGCCCCCACTTTTGTAATTTGACATGAGGACCTATTTTTATGAGTCTGTTATGATAAAATAAGTTAAATAATAATAATAATAATAATAATAATAATAATTTACAATAAGAATTATATAATTTAAAGTTAAGTATGTAATTATATATATATATATATATATTATATTCATAAGTGGGTGGAACATTCCACTGAGGAATTGGGGTTATAAATAGGCCACCACCGACCTTAGTAGCCTTATTTTCTCACTTGGACAGCAAGAGAAAGAAAGGAGAAAGAAGAAGATCAAGAAGGAAATCGATCTTCTAACAATTGGAGGATTCAACTAACAAGTAAGGGATCTAACTTGCATGAACCTGAAATGTGAGAAAAATTTTAGAAATTAGAAATGGGATTGGGCCGATTTGGCTAAAATAGGAGGATGAAGTGAAAAACTGAAAATTTGAGCAAGCATGTGAATTTTGGAGAGTATAACTTACTGTTCTTTGATGAATTAATTGAAAGGAACTTAAGAATCTGAATTGGGTTACATGCTTCATGGCCGAATGGGACTGAAATGTAAGGATTTTCATCTAAATTCCTTAAAACAGAAAATTTCATGTATATAAGGTGGAAACTCATTTTAAATTTATTGTTCTAAGGTCTAAAAATTTCATGAAATGTGAAATTGATGATGGATTATATACATGCATGCCAAATTTGAGGTTTGATCATCAAATTAGAGGCTGGATTTTGAAATCCCACTTTAATTCATGATCTGGTGTGAGATGTGGTTTAATTTGAGAAAATCTGGAAATTCCTGCTGAATTTCATGCATAAATTAAGAAATTAAAAATGGAAATTTGAATGGACTGGTTGAAGACTTGAATTAAGGTGATATATTGCTGTGATGTGAACAAAGACTTTAAATAGAAATGAAAGGACCAAAAAAAGAGGTGAAATTCTACAGAAAACTAGCAGAATTGAAATTTTACAGAAAAATGACAATAGGTTGGAGACTACAGGCCGGCCGGTTGGTCCCAGAGTCTCTAGTCGGTTAGACTTCCAAAGACCAGTTTGCTCCCAGTATTTAACAGAAATCTATCAAACTTAAAGGGGATTTGTAGACCTTATAGGGGAGATAATATATGACCCTATTAGGGAAAGAATGGGCTTATATTTATTTTAATATATGTATGTATTAATTTATGATTTTAGGAGATCCTAATAGTTGTGTGGGAGCTTATTCAGTACCAGGAGTGGAGTTGATTATTTTAGATTTTCAAAGTGAGTAGATGCCTCCCTAACCTCCTTTCTTTTAGTGTGTTTCTTAATTATTAATTATGCATATATTGTTTGTGTATGTGCATATTCTTTTATTTTAATGATTTCTATTATGATGGAATTGATGAAAAGGAGATGTGAAAGGTAAGACAGGTAAGATGGGACATATGCAGGTGCCCATATTTGCATATGTGATTTGGGTGATTGATTGTGCATCATATAGAATGTTGGGCTAGGTATCACAACCCTAAGTGCTACACCCCTTGTCCATAGGGGGTTAGGTACAGACTAATCTCGATATATGTGACTACCTGATCAACAGTGCACTTTTGTGGTGAGATGTATGGTAACAGATATGGATGTGGACAGGATACAACATACTGTATGCCTGGTGGATATATATATACTAAAGGGTTACTATTTAGGGGTTAGCCGGGGGACAGAGGCTGTGACTAGTACTGGTTGGCTCCTGCCTGCAACAAGCTTGTATTCCTAAGGCCCAACGTACATGGTAGGGAATGTGTTACACCCGTGCCCTAACCCAATCTAAATTGAACTGTTGTGATAGGTCTCGATCTAGGAGTGGAAAGCACCACAGTGTTTTGGCTCGTGGCAGCTTATTGCCAAAGGGAGAAGGATGACCCCACTTGCCACTGCATCTCCTGCTTATCCAATTGGAGGGGATTCAAACCTTCTGATCACAGATGGTAAGTTTACCCGACAGTCCACACTTGGATCCCGGCACGTACTAAAACTACCAGAAGGCCATGTGCACAGCCTACGGCAACTACCCGTGGAAGACCAACTGGTGGATAGCAAGTAGTAAAGACACATAGCTGTCTTGACCACCGAAAGCACCTGGGCCTGGATCTGGTGGGCTGAATTCGGTGGCCACTTATGCTGCTAAACTGGTTTCGATACCCATGGACCTCACCACCGGCATCAGGAACAGCCCCTGATGACCACACATAGTCTCTCACGTCTTCCTCATGACTTGTACTCTATATGAGTCTATGGAGGTGGGCCCACGTGTCCCGAATGCCGAATTAACCTACTTGGACTGGACTAGGACCAACCAAACAAGTCCTAAGGACACAACTTAGTATAAATAAGAGAGGTGAGTTCATTTCTCACCTCTCACTTGTACAAAATGTGGGAGAGGAAAGAAGAGGAGAAAATGGAAGAGAAAGGAAGAAGAAGAAGAGGAAGGAGGAAGGAAGCTCACCTTGTGGCTACACGCACCCTTGCCAGAATCATTGCTGGAGGTAGGTTCTACACCTCCTACCACTCTCTTCTCTTCATTTTGACCTAGGGAAGTTGGCCAAGAGGTGGACTAGGAACCTGGCACCTCCCGAAGCCCAGGGAATGATCATTTCACCTCCTTGGTGTGATTGTCGAGCTCAAACCAAGTCCGATGAGCTCCGGCAACACTTATGACTAAATGACCATGTAGGGTTTCGATCTCTTGATTGATGAATCTTCCAAATGGTCCGATGGAATCGGGATTTCTTTAGGATAAAATGAAGGTAGAAACACCCTCTATAAACTCTATAGAACAAATCCCGATGATCAGACTCGAGCCGGAAAGCCCCAAATGGCATGGGCACTTTCTGTGTGTCCATCAGAAATAGCCCACTGGAAACATTGGGCTAGGATCTGGTGGATATTTCTAGTGAGGTCTCTGAGCCTTAGGAGCTCTCTCTGCTAGTGCCACCGGATTCACACCTAATGAATCTAGTGGATTCCAACCCTGTTTCCGATGACTGAATCTGGTGACCTGTACTATCCAGGTTGGACAATGTCTGACTTCTTTGGGGTAACCCCTGTGGGTTCCTTCCGATGTTCCTGACACACAATAACACCCCATTGCCTTTATGCCTAGGACAGAGATGCACACATATCCTGAGGTCGGAATTGAATTGAACACCCGATGGCCGTACTTGGGACCCGATCCGTTCAAACTTAATCAAGGTGAGGGGTGGTTAACTTTTATTTTGGGATTGTTTAATTATTATAGAATTGCTCGCATGTGTAGGATTTTCACATGATTATTTAAATTGATTAAATGATGATGATGTTCCATAACATGTTATATTATTGCGTAATATATTGTGATGGAAATGATATGAAATGTATGTTGTGAGACGGAATCCAGTGTGGTCGAGGCGGTTCCGGTACCATGATTTCCATATGGTTGTTGCATTTATGCATTGATTATGTGCATTAGATTAGATGTAGTCACAGATTACACTTTGCGGCTGATGGTATGCTAGTATCGTGTACTCCGGGACTACATTTGGAAATGGATACTCTTCGTGGCCACTGGTAATCCCAGTGTTGCGTAGTCCATACTCAACTGCTTTGTATACTAAATAGGTATATAGTTGTGGGTTACACCTTGTGGCCGATGGTATCCTAGTATCATGTACCCTGGGACTATACATAGAAATAGACCCACTTCATGGCCGATGGTAATCCCGATGTTACATGGTCAGTATTAACTGTATCATTATGAAAGACATGTAGGATATTGTGGTTAGGTGACATTCCCCATGCTATGTCTCCTTGCCAACAGGGGGTAAGGTGTTGGATAACTCAATGGTGGTATGTTCGATGGATCTTTTCGGAATGCCACACCTACGGTACGATGATTGTTGTCAGAGGCGAGAACTAGTCCAGCATGGCCAATGGTGATCCTGATGCCATGACTACCAGGAGGGGGTTATCAGGGGTTTGCCGAGTGACCGATAGATGCATCCCGGGATCAACAGGATCCTAATCATGTCTAAGGCTTGTATCATTATGTAGTTGATGTGCGAGTTCTGAGACAAGGGATACAGCCTAATATGCCATAGTAGCATTTACCAGACTTAGTTGTATTGTTAGGTGGTTTAATAATCAAATGAATTGTATTATCCGCATCATAGATTATGTACTTAATTCTTGTATTCATGTCATCATAGAATATTATATATGTGAATGCTTGTGCTTGGTTGTGCATGAACCCCACCCCTTACTGAGCAAGTTGGAAGCTCACCCCATGTATATGCCCCCTTTCAGATGATGATGCAGGTAATATCATGCCTATGGCTTGTGACTCTCTATCCTCTGAACTCGATTATGGAGTGGGAGACTAGCGGATGCTAAAAGTGGAGGAGCATGACCAAGATTGTTCCTACGACCACTGTGCTTACTCAACACCCTGAGGTGTAAAGGGTATTTATGACTTTTGATACCAAACTATACAATTGGTATTCTTTTGGGCTTATTATATTTAAGTCTTGCATACTTGTAAATTGGATAAATCGGTTATGAATATGTAATATCACTAGATAATTTCCCCCATTTTAATTATGATTCCGCTATTATACTCTGATTCCGTTGCAATTGGTTTGGTTCGTGTTGTGAGATTGTTTATGTACCGCTATCAGAGATCCTGATAGATTTGTAAGATGGGTACACGTTTTACTCACACCACTAGTATTCCTAATGGTTAGTTGGGTTTACTAGAATTGGGGTGTGACAGAATGCCACCTACGTTGCATAGCACTATACCCATAGGAGATGAAACTTAGTAATGGACTAGAGATTTGTATAGTTTAATAATTGGAATCATGAGCATCATCTTTCTGAGTAGAGCATGCATTGCATTGAATATGTTTGCGTGTGTTTGTCTACCCCACCCCTCACTGAGCATTTCCAGTGCTCACCCCCTTCACTTTGATCTATAGATGATGAGAGTAGTCACTTGCCGATTACAAGTTCAAAGTATGAGGTTATGGCCATAGATCAGTTGACTCGTGTTCAAGATGATGATTTTAGCCATGGACCTGATTGCAAGTGTGATGATTGTGTTTATGGAGGACAGTAATTCTAAGGACTGATATATGTGATTATTCTTTTGTGTACATATGGATATTTGTGGAAATCAGTTTTTAAGGATCTAGGTTTGAAGTTTGGACAGGTGGGAGATATTTTGTGTAAATATTTTGTTATAATGGAATGACTGTAATATATGGATTACTATATATGATGTTGTGAATCATTGTACATATGGTATCAGGTATCACATAGAAGCACTGGGTGAATATGAAATTTTACTTGATTTTGTATTATTTGCTACAACTCTGATTATTAGTATGGGAATGTGGTGTTGTGGACAATCCTAGAGTAGGATCCTGGAGTAAACAGGCTGAGTGGGTGCGGTGAGGTCCAGTGCTGGCATACTTGTGCCATATTGAGGGCAAGGTGTGATAGTTTGGGTGGTATCAGAGCAAACTTCAAGAAATATGTCTGACAACCCACCAGATTTTAGGATCATCCAGTGCAATAGAAAGCAAAGAAATAAAAGCTTTAAGATAAAAGCCTGTTGTTGTGAAATCTAATGTGTTTATAATAGAAACATGACTAGGCTATGAATGATCACTTTTGAAATCATCTAAGGAATGTCATATATAATAAGAATGTTGCATTACTCATTTTTTTTTTAATATATATATGTGTGTGTGTGTTGAGCATTGGGAATTGTTACGCTATGATTTTCAGGAAAATTCCCAATATGCCTCCAAAACATGCTCAACCTCACCAAGGACTAGGACATCAGAAAATGGGTCGGCCAACTACTAGAGCTCACCCTGTGGTGTCTGTGAATGATGAGAGAGAAAGTGAGTCAGTATCGGGAACATAAGAATTAGTTCTTACAGCTACTCCTGCAGAGGCAGAATCTGTTTCACCTCTTGTACCTCCAGTGCTTACAGCACAGGATGTGACCACTCTGGTGACCAATATGGTCCAGGGAATACAGCAAGGGTTGTAACAAGAAATATGTAGCAACAACAATAGCAACAGAACAGAGTAATAGAGGAATTGGCCACAGCAATGCGTGCTAGGGGAATACCAGCTCCACCTACACCAATGGCACCACCTCCTCCAGTCCTTGCAGTTTTAGTACCTCAAGTTAACCCAGGGATTCCAATAACACCACATACTACAGATGGGTAAGCAACTCAGGCTATACCAGTTATAGGTACACAGGCAGAACAGCAAGGCTTAGAGAACTCACCAACAGTACAAGGGTGGACTAATATGAGTAAGTTGATGGAGAAATTCCAGAAATACAGGCCGCCATACTTCAGTGGTATGAGTTCTGATCCATTATCTTCAAAATGGGTGGAAGGAGTTGAAAAGGCATTGGCAATGTTAGGATGCAACGATGAGTAAAAGATTATGTGTGGTACCTATTAGCTATAGAATGAAGCTTATGCCTAGTGGAAAGCTACTAGACCTATACTGTTAGCCATGCATCTAGATCCCACCTGGGATTAGTTTGTAGAATTATTTTATGGGAACTATTTCCCTATCAGTGTGAGAGACAAGAAGGAGTCAGAATTCATGGCTTTGGTTCAGGGGCCTAAGTCAATGTTGGAATATCAACAGCAATTCGAGGCTTTGTATTATTTTACCCTAGAACATATGAAGAATGAAAATGCAAAGGCTGGAAAATTTGAGAAGGGTTTGAGGTCTGGCATTGGAGCTATGTTAGTAGCATATCGGCTCCAGAACAATGCTGATGTGCTTTAGATTGCTAAATCTATTGAAAATAAACAGAGGGAAGGTTATCATATTCAAGCAGCAAGAAGAGCCAAGACAGGTAATATAGGGAGACCGTTTGGAAGGTTTGGAAGAGGAGCTTCTTCTTCTGCTACAGTACCCAGATAAAGTGTGGCTTCCTCTTCTTCTGCATCCACCAAGAAGTCACAGGCATCTGGAAAAGTCTTTGCATTAATAGCTGAGGAAGCTGAGGTTGCACCTGGAGTAGTGACAGGTACAGTACTTATTTATAGTAATGCCAGCACATGTATTATTTGATTCCGGTGCATCTCATTCATTTGTATCTTCTAATTTTGCTCCGAGATTGGGTGTGAAACCTAAAAAGTTAGCTTATCAGTTGATGTTCAGTACACCTACTGGATTTATTGTAGACTTAGAGGATGTGTATAAGCCCTGTATTATTCGGATATGTGGGCAAAATATGATAGCCCATTTGATTTGTATAGATATGAAGGATTTTGATGTTATACTAGGAATGGATTGGTTATCTACATACCGGGCTTGTGTGCTCTATGCTGAGAAATAATGTTGTTTAGACCCCGGAATGGAGATGAGTTTTTATATCAGGGACACAGAAAGGAAACTAGGAAGATATTGATTTCTGCTGTCCAAATACATAAATTATTAGAGGAAGGATGTGAAGCGTACTTGGCATGTGTCCAAGATACTACAAGGAATACTGCAACATTAGAAGAACTTGAAGTAGTAAAAGAATTTCCAGATGTATTTCTAGAGGATTTATGTAGTGTGCCCCCAGATAGGGAGATTGGATTCTGTATTGACTTAATACCTGTTGACTAGACCCATATTTCTAGAGGTCCGTTGAACCTAGATGGTCGTTGTAGACAAAGAATGTAGCTCAACCATGACTAGGCTAATTGACTAGGCCCAAACTGAGACCAATTGTGCTTGGTCGCGCCGTCCTCCTAAGTCCAAGTGGCACGCTCCTAGTGATGAGTACTTTTTTTCACAACACTTATAATTCTCTAACAATTGATTAACAGCTGCAAGTACCAAAATAGTTTTGCTACACCATGAAGATCACATCATGTTTCAATAATTTCATAAGGTTACTACTAGTTGGGGGAATTTGAACCAGGTGAATGAGATCGTTAGATCAAGAGAAATGATGTGGTAATATTTTTCTAAGA
>NC_056561.1:19155059-19156848 GCF_013358625.1 Macadamia integrifolia | reverse complement strand
CCCCCCCCCCCCCCCACAATAAAAAAAACACTAATTTTAGTAACATTCTAATATCTGTATAATTTTTATTCGCTTGTCAATCACTTAGTTATCGGTCTTATAATTGACTTATACAATACTCAGTACTTTAATCTTGAAATCCCATGTTTTGGTTTGTAATGCCTTTGAGGTGAATGGACTATAGATAAGAGTAAAACCTACCATTTTCTACAACACTTGTGACATATCTTGGAGTTGTTTAAATAACAAGATGTTGGCAGCAAATCTGCACGGCAGAAAAGTGATAGATGCGTGGGCATGCCAAATTCTTACAAACTCGAGAGAGCGGTCAATAGAATATTGACTGACTTCTAACCAGGGAGAAAGTGAGGTCTTTCCATGCCTTAATAGCTCCAAAAACTTGAAAGTGAAAAGCAAACTCTTGAAAATAGACAAAAGAGGAACTCCTTCCATTAAAACTGGTCCAAGAAGAGCACAATACATTACATCACTCATACCAAATTAAGGGATAGTCGTGAAAGAAAACTAAGGAAAACCATGATGAAACACAGCATCAGTATCC
The DNA here is from genome assembly GCF_013358625.1 of Macadamia integrifolia. Lineage (NCBI taxonomy): Eukaryota > Viridiplantae > Streptophyta > Magnoliopsida > Proteales > Proteaceae > Macadamia > Macadamia integrifolia. The sequence continues at coordinate 19,156,286 of NC_056561.1, read as the reverse complement.
TTTGAGACAATCATGACGAAGCACGGCCATCATAGTCTTGGATAAACAATGGAACTGAGGAAGATACAAAGTAAAACCAATCTAAGGAAATGAAAAAAATATAGATTGAAACTATTCTACTTGAAAAGGAAAAGATAGTTAATGCATTGTAGTTTTTTTGCATTGTAGTTTTTTTGATCAGTTGGAGATCCCTTCTTCTTCTATTGAAGCCCTTTTTATAGTTTTATTTGAAAGATCCTGCTCTTTTGGCAGTTTCATAACTGCAGGAACCCATGTGTCACATCCTTAGTGGGGTAGTTTATTTAAATCACACTCCCTTGATTGGTTGTTACTGCCTTAACTACTCAAGTCATGTGTTTGTAATTTTCCAGGAACTAAACCACGTTTGTACAAATGTTGATTGACAATCAGTCAATCTGACCGTGAAAAGTCACAATCGGTCAGCTGACCATAAAATGTCACAATTAGTCAGCTGACCATAAAATATCATGATCTGTCATTTAACCGTATTCAGTCAGTGTATTTGATCCATCTGATGGTTATTCTGACTTATCAACTCTTTAATATAACGTCGTCATTTTTTGTCAACTTGATTATCAGTCAGCTTAACAAGTCAACTCCTTAACACAATCGATCAATAAATCGATTGATTTATTGACTAATTGTCTTGTACGCCAGATTTGCTAAAATTGAGTACCAACAATTGCCCTCCCAAATCCCTGTGAACGGTGTTATCAACACAAAGCTCATAGGGATTTGTGGACATGTTTTGATCCTACGGTCATATAGCACCGCTCTTGATCATGAATTGGTCGAAGCCAACATGTCTATTTGACCATTTCAATTGTGGCGCATTATATATTGGCCATGTATGTCAACCACATTAATCTTGACCGATGTCGGTAACTATAGCCTTGACCGATATCAGTCGCTATACCCTTTTACTAAATCAAATTTGGTCCAAATTCACCTTGAAATTATAGGACTAATTTGATTCGGTTCTGGTTCCATCTCATAGAACTATCGGTTAAAATCGATTTTAAACCTCCACTTCTTTTCCAAACCGGCTCCTAACCTCCACGTTTTTTGCCCCCCCCCCCTTTCACCTCCCCTAAGATTGGCTTGCCATCTTTGTTGCAAACAGATAGGAAGAGAGAAAAAAGAGAAAAAAGTGGGAGAGGGAGGAAAAGGTGTTGGGAGACGGTTCTTGAGCCGTCTTCAGTTAAA
>NC_056561.1:19154898-19155039 GCF_013358625.1 Macadamia integrifolia | reverse complement strand
AAAAAAAAAAAAAAAAGCTGCCATTGACATGGAAATATAAGTCACGTTGAACTTAAAAAGAGAAAAAACGGAGAGATGAAAGAGGAGTAAGAGATGTGAGAGGTAGGGGTGTCAAACCTAGCCCGAATCGATAAAACCAAC
>NC_056561.1:18957177-19154827 GCF_013358625.1 Macadamia integrifolia | reverse complement strand
TTTATTGTAAGGGAAATTGTTACAAATTATTGAATATTAGGTTATGAATAGATAAATTGATTTGTAAATTATAATAATGCTTCCATTGATATCTTTGTTCCCTACAGAAAACTAGATGGATAGTTAAATGAATGATTGGATAATAGGGTTCATTTTGTGATTCCAATATTAGTTATCTTCTTAGTAATTTGTTATCCATTGGTTTCAATATTAGTTATCTTTCCCTTACAATGATAAACCATGATTTAATCATAAATTTAAATTGTTTTCTTCGTCAAATCTTGTCACTATAAGTTATGAATGTAAGATTCATTATGGCTCAAGCCCAATAATAAACCAATCTAAACCAGTTTTAACCCGATATTAAAAAACCAAAATAAACCAAAACCAAACTGGACCGAAATCGAAATCGACCAAAAATCGAAGTTCCTTAATGGATTGGTTTTGGTCTCCCTCATTCCTAGACCGAAACCGATTCAACCCGACCAAAACCAAACCGAACCGTCCAATTGATACCCCTAGTGAGAGGTAAATAAATAAAAAAAAAAAAAAAAAAAAAAAAGGTGAGATTCTTTCTCTTTTTTTTCAGTTGCATGCAAAGTGAAAAAGGGTAAGAGAGAGAAAGAAGTGGAAAGAATGTGGGGTATGTGTGCAGATCTCGCGTTGGGATATATTGCCCATCCGACGTGGGAAACCAATCCGAAATAGAGTTCCAAATAAATGGAAACTCTTCATTCAGCTGGTGAATATCCAAATATTGTTGATTTTCAAATTATAAATCCCAATTGGCTACTCCATTTTTCGCCAGCCACGTGCCCCCAATCTCTCCTCTCTTCCTCTCTCTAATCTCCTTTCTCTATATAAACGGGTCACTAGTTGGCCAACCGAAAGAAACGGTTTATTTTATTTTTTTATTTTTTTTATCTTCAATATAGACCCATCAAGAAAACCGAAGCAAGTAACCGTAATGGATTGAGACATTCTCCAAATTGTTACTTGATGAATGTAAGCCTTGCGGTATCTGTAGATTCAACCGAGAGCCCTTTTTTCCTTCGGCCAAGGCATTCTTAAACTTCATCATCGTCACGTCACCTGGCTTGAAATAGATCGGACAAATCTAAGAAAGTGACTCGAAAGAAAGGGCAATCCTTCACAGATTTGTAGAGATTTATCCCTAATTGAACACTTCGGCTGCATTTGGTAACGTTTTTGTTTAAAAAACGATGTTTCGTGTCAAAAACAAAAATTTCAGTTTCTGTGTCAAAACACTGTTTTTAAAAGAATAAAAAAGTATTTGGTGAATCTGTTTCTAGAACGGTTTCAAAACAGAAAAACTGTGATTGTGACGTTTGGTAAAAAATGTTTCAGAAACGTTTCAAAAGATGTGTAGACGAAGAAATGGTTGTTGGTTTTGCACTAGCATTAGTTTTTTATGACTCCAAGAAGAGGATTTTTCTGTGAGATCTTGGATATTGGTACATGGGTGATCATTTGGCTCAGTAATAGCCTTTGCACATTAATCAGCTTCAGTTTCTAGCCATGGGTTCATATGACACCTATAGGACTGCCGTTTTGACCTAGGTTGATTGTGCATATTCCATGTATTATAATGCATTCCTACAAGATGAGAATGATGAGGATGTAATAAATGGCATAGTTAGAAACGTTCTTGCCTGTATTACCACCCCAACAACCTTCTCTGGACAAAAAAAGAGACGAATATCTAACTTTGCTTCTCAATGGATGTTGCAGCGAAAGAGATTCTTGGGATATGCTTTGCTATTGATAACACTGTACAAGCTTCCAAGCTTTGATTCAGTTGAAGATTTCATGCAAAAAGTGGCTATTGTGAGAGTTTAGCTCAGAAAGGGTGGTGTTGTGGATGTCGAAGCCACAGCGATAACAATTCTGCATGACTGGAATGAGGGTGTGTATGCCAAACAGATTTGTCCGCCTACGCCAAGTTTTTAAAATAGAGAAGAAGAAAGAGAAGAAGGAGAAGGAGACGGATCGTTACCTACTGTATTTGGGTTTCAGGGTGGAGGAGTAAGTCTTCTTTCCTCTCTGTGCGCAAAATTATGAAAAATGAAGAGCTAGCGCGGAAGACAATTTTATCGGGAATGATTTTCCTAAAATCCCCCAAATAGTTCTTTTTTTTTTTATTTGGAACAAAACTGGGGAGACGGAATAGCTATTTGTCATTCCGTCAATTCTAGTTTCTACTGTTCTTTTTTAGGTTTTGTTAAGAAAAAATGGAAACTCGTCAATGATGTACCAAACGCTTTATTCCATTTTTTTGTTTCAATAGAATGAAAAAACTACAGAAACGTTCCAATGGAACATTACCAAACGCAGCCTCGCATTGCTTGATTCAAGGGCTGGGTTACTTTTGACAGGCTCTCCACAACACCTTTTTCAGCATCTCTTTGCAAATTTGCAGAATTATTCCCCTTGGTGGGCATTTCTTCTTCCTTGAACCACCATAAGTTTGCTTTCTGGCGTCCCACCGGGCATGCCAAAAAGATGTTGGCAGCAAATCTGCACAGCAGAAAAGTGATGGATGCACAGGCATGCAAGAGTCGTACAGACTCGAGAGAATGGTCAATAGAATATTGACTGACTTCTAACCAGGGAGAAAGTGAGGTCTTTCTATGCCTCGATCACTCCAAGGACTTGAAAGTGAAAAGCAAACTCTTGAAAATAGACAGAAGAAGAACTCCTTCCATTAAAATTGGTCCAAGAAGAACACAATACGTTATTACGTCACTCATGGCAAAACAAGGGACACCCATGAAAGTAAACTGAGGAAAACCATGACGAAACATGGGCCGTCATGTCCTTTGAGACAATCATGACGAAGCACGGGCCGTCATGGTCTTGGTTAAGCAACATAATTGATATGTTGAGGAAGATACAAAGTAAAACTTGTTGGTGTATGATGTCTTGTATTCCGTCGCAGTTTAATCCAGGGAGTACTGGTGCAGCACCTAGACAGCTAGGACGGCGGTCCCGCTAGCCGGTTAGCGAGCCGTGGGGGTTGCAAGGGGGGCAGGAGGCCCCCCTGCATGCAGGGGGTGTAGGGGGCGCAGCCCCCCGCTCGAATTTTTTATTTGAGGGCAATTGTAGTTTAATCCGGATTAGGATTTTTTTCTCGCTATATATTTGTAGCGAGGGTTTCTTTCTCTGTAATGCAAGCAATACTGAGAGGTGTGAGGACGAGCATTGTAACCCTATTCTCCATTGATAGTGAAGCAGGATCTCATCTCACCGGGGACGTAGGCAACCTTGCCGAACCTCGTAAAATCCGTGTGCATTGTTTGTTTTTTTCCATTATCTTCTGCATCGTTTTAGGGTTGCGTTTCTACAAAACTAATCTAAGGAAATATAAAAAATATAGACTAAAACTATTCTACTTGAAAAGGAAAAGATAGTTGATGCATTGTAGTTTGTTTGATCGGTTGGAGAGCCCTTCTTCTTCCATTGAAGCCATTTTTATAGTTTTATTTGAAAGATCCTGCCCTTTTGGCAGTTTCGTAACTGCAGGAACCCATTTGTCACATCCTTAGTGGGGTAGTTTATTGGAATCACAATCCCTTGATTGGTTGTAATTGCCTTAACCACTCAACTCATGTGTTTGTAACTTCCCAAGAACTAAACCACGTTTGTACGAATGTTGATTGACAATAGGTCAATTTGACCATAAAAAGTCGTAATCGGTCAGCTGACCGTAAAAAGTCACAATTAGTCAGTTGACCATAAAATGTCACGATCAGTCATCTGACCATATTCGGTCAATCTGTTCGATCCACCTAATGGTTATTCTGACTAATCAACTCCTTAATATAAGGTTGTAATTTTTAGCCAACTTGATTATCGGTCAGCTTAACCAGTCAACTCTTTAACACAATCGGTCAATAAAATTGATCGATTGTCTTGTAGGCCAGATTTGCTAAAATCGGGTACCAACACAAGTACATAGGAAGAAGAAAAGTAGAAAGAGCAGAAGAGATACAACTAGGAAACCACTCTCTCCCTTGTTTCAAACCCGAGTTCATGGCAGCCTATCTCGCAATCCTAGAAGCCACGAAAGACCAACCCAATCAAATAAGGCAGGCAAGCTAGCTTACATATGAACAACCGGCAAGCCAACCATTGCGAAGATGACCAGAGTCATTGAACCTAGCAAGAGCCACAACAAAGATGGGTTACAAGTTGCCCATGATTGACTGAGGAAGTTGGTTGCGTATTTGCATGTCCCTTAAGGCTCCCTTTGTTTCAAGTAAAATTTTACATGTAAAATTTTTCTTGTTGAATTATTTTTCGACGTTTGTTTGCAATAGGGAAAATATTTTCCTTTGCTTTCAACTCTCACAGTTTATTAGCAGAAAACAAAACTCTCACAACTAGCTTCTTGAGAACCCATTAACCCACATATCTACATCAACCATAACCCCCAAAATAAAGCCAGAGAATTTTTTAAAAACCATCAATGAAGATATGGGGAAGGAATCTCTAGCAAACAGAATAAGGAGGCACACCAAAAGATGTGAACTACGATAAACAAAACAGATGGAATTGAATGCGAGTTATCGCGGCATTCGCGGCACAAAGAGCACACTCAACGGTCCTTGCGCTTGGACTTTGAACTTCTTGGAGCTTGGGCGCTTGGGGTAGAATGAATCCGTTACTCGCACGATCACCTAGTTGTACACAACTAAATGGCAGCACGTGTAATTAACTACTTTCTGCTCACAGGTCCGAGAGCAAATGAAGACGCAAGTACAAGAATGCCCCTGCACTACGGTCTACTACGACTCTTATTAAGGGTAAGGGGATGCCGTGGGCTGAAGTGAACCCAACAGCTTTACCGTTTTCTCATCTCATCTGCCCAGAGAGAGAGAGAGAGAATCATTCATCTCTCCTCGAGAATCTTTCCTGAAAATTCCCACTCTTTCCCAAATACCTCCATCTCCCCTCTTCTCTCTCTTCTATTTGTTTTACTTCTACGCCTTTGCAACTCCGTCTCTTTCTCTCTCTCTCTCTCTCTCTCTCTCTCTCCTTTCTAGATATCTCTTGTGCCAGAATTCCGAGAAGAAGAAATATGCAAATTCCGGCGATCCAGACCTCATAATCTATGAAGAAACTGTCATTCCGCTTTCTTCTTCGTCAGCCCAATTTACTTTTGCAAATTTTCCTGAAAGTGTTCAGCTCTGCATCCTGGTCTCCAACAATGAGATCGAGACTCCCCAGTTCATGGTTGTCCAATCCGAATCAGATTTGGAGGTCAAATTTTACAGAGAATCTTCGTGGATGTCAACTCCCACTCCAGAAATTTAAGTGAGTTATGAACTTATCCAATCGTTGATGAAATGAGGCATCAAACAGAGAAGATTAGAAGAAGAAGTCGCTCACAACTTGAAACGTGAGAGACTCGATTTTGTCGGGGAATAAAGTAATTCATTTCACACCTATTTTAAGCGTAAAATTTTCCTGGCTATTTTCCGGTAAATGTCAAGATTTTGGGTAAAATTTTACCAATAGAAAATATAATTTTACATGAAAAATTTTCCACAACGGAGCCTAATTGAAATCTAAGTCGTTTCTTATACTTTCATTTTTTTATGCTCTTCCCTCTTAAGTTGCAAAGTAGTTGGTATAATTACAGAACAAACAGATGGAATCGTCTTCTTTGATGCGTAAACCACAATCCCTTTTCGATAATTTCTTCCCCACGTTTAGTTTAAAATCCTTCATTTGAAATCTCGATATTCCCTTATTTATGGAGCGGCATTCCAACAGAGCCTAACATGAATATATTGATCATCTCACTCCCATGTCCCATCTCGTGATTCCTCTCTTAAGAGCCTAATATGAACATATTGCCATCTCTCCTCAAACCACATCCTCTGATTATGCTTCTGTTACCTGATATCAGCCTTCTATTTTCCTTCTTGTTTTTAGTTCTTAAATTACCTGCAAGTTCCTACCTAATAAGTTCTCCAGCGATAATGTGCTAAGCCCGTATCCTCTCCTTCCACAAGAATCAACCGCTTCTCTTAAACTGGTTCACCCATCGCCTCAACAAGAAATAGAAACTCTATACTGATCTACAACATAAGCGTTGAGCACTCCGGGTCTAGCCCTTGTAACTGCCATATAAAACCCCTCTTTCTCCCAACGGTGAGGACTCTGGTCCAACCCTTGTCGGTGAGTAGTACTCCAGGGCTAGCCCACACAGCGCTATACCCAAAGATACACACAGTGGAAGGGGTAGCAAGAAAGGGTGTGTAGACGTAGGCCTGAACAGCAAAGAGATCTTTAGTTGAGTTTGAAGTTGGAACAGTGAACGTGTCCCGCAACTCCTCCCCGTGGAATTGTTGTCTAGAATTTGTTTCAAAATTCAAAAAATGCCCCCAACCTTACTGTCGGAATCTAATAAACAGGGCCCCAAGAATAGCTCGAGAGAGAGACGAGGGATAAAATAAAAACAGAAAATGCAAAGAGTAGCAGAGAAAAAAGGGATATTGCAACAGCTTCATCTCCTTCCCCCATCGATTTTACATTGCTATCCTTCATGGAGTTGAATGCATTTAATTATAAGATTCAATTAAAATTTGAAAATCCATTTTTACCCATCAATCTACTTTTTTAGAATAGGAATTGGTGTAATCTCATTCAGACACTCCCATAAATATATATATATATATATATATAAATAAATAATCCTTGTCAAAACTCTTATTTGTTCTCTTCAAAATCAGGAGAAAAGTCAAACCATCGGGTCATACCCCAAATCTCCACTTCCTCACCTTGCAGCTTAAATTTTCATTTTCTCAGAAGCACAGTTTCAGCAAGCAGTGAAAGTTAGACATAAAACCTATTACAAAGGAGGACGTGATTTTTAGATTTCCCTCACCTGAATGTGTAAACAAAACCAATGGTGAGAAAAGAAGAAAATTTCTGGGCAAAAAGAGGGTCGTGATGACAAAGGGCTAATGACTTGCCAACAAATCAATTAAACAAGACCTCTTCAATGGACCTGTTGGAATCACAATGCCTGGCCAAGCTCCATGGTATGAGGAACGATATGCCCATAAACTATTATAGAAACGTTGAATTCCTATGAAAGAGAGAGAGAGAGGCATCAAGTATGTTGTTCTACGGCACACTATGAAATACAGGAAAGATAAGGAGCAAAGCTCAATAGATAAACCTGTGGGAAATTAGGTTAATCATCAAGGTAGTAATAGGACCCAGCAGCTTTTTGCTCCCTGTCCTTCGTTGAATCCAATTTGTTTATTCGAGGTCGAAAATTGGTTGGATCCCGCCTAAATGTAATATCCAGATGCTGCATAAAATAGAATGAAAAGTGTCCATGTCAAATGATAGTTTACCAAGCAGTGAATCTAGAGATTAATGTACAATATGAAAAAGATTTATCCATGTTAAACCTTCTACCATTGCTGTAGGCAATGGCCCCTCAGAAATCAAAACTGAGAACCTACTAAAAATCCAATTGTACTGAGATTATTTGCTATGGGCTCACTCATACGAGTGGGGAGTGGGTTGCAAATCAGCAACAAAATGTTCTACTGGCTCAAGTTGAAGTTCCTACAGATGCCTGATGACAAACAACCAGAATCCAAACTAACTGCATAGATCTATCCAAACCCTGTGCAGTTTAACACTATTAAGTCAAAATGTATCAAGTAAAGACCAAAAGCCAGAGCCCTTCCTAAACTTCGAATCAGATGAGTTCCAAACCATAGAGAGAGAACAACTCTCTGGTTTTTACGTCTTATAGTTATGGAAGATACAAATTCATTGACAAATGTAGAAGACAACCAACTCTCTGGTTCTTACTTCTTACAGTTATGGAAGATACAAAATCTCATCGACAAATGTAGAAGACAACCAAATACATGAAGCAAAACATGAGCTTGGCAAAAACCATCACCATGAATTCTTCAAATGAGTGATTGGATACAGTTGGTTGAGTAGTTGGTTTGCATTTGGCAGTATTCGGGTGTTCCAATCCTCTTACTCTTTAAGACGTGTGCAACTGCCAAAACTAGTTTTTTCTGGTAGAGGGAAAATTTAAATAGTTTAGGGAATGGTTTGCATTTGGAGTTTCCAGTAGACAAGAAGGTTGCCAAAATGACGGTAAATGATTCTAAAGATATCAAGAATGAAACATAGACAATCAAATACTTGTGCTTCCACAGTAATTTTATTTCACTTTCATCTTCTTGTTTGCTGGGTCAGCTACACTACAACAACCAAAACTAGAAGCCAATATATAAACATATGACCTGTTAGTGACATTTGATTTTGTCATGAAGTCCCGTTTTATTTGCCATAATGCAGACTTGGATGCATGCAGGTGGGGCCATGTGATAAGAACCCACACCCATCTCACTTGATAAATTTCAGCATTGGGAATGGTTAAGTTCAAAGTTTTACAAAATTACACAAATACCATTTCACAGCAATGGAATCTAATGGCATTTATGTAATTTTATGTATCTTTTTAGTCACTTTCAAGCACTCTCAAGGACCCAACACCTGTTTTGGGCAGAAACTTGACCAGTATACAGGCATGGTGTCCTCAAAAACATCAACTCACCCATTTTTCTGATGTGACAAGCTGTGTCGAATCCCAACTATCATGAACAGGTCTTGAATATCATGATGGTAGATTAAATCAACAATATTAAAGCAAAACAAAAAATGAATAGGTAAAAGTAACACTTACAGATAAGAAGAGGTTCATCCCAGTCAACAAGGACTGTGGAGCATTGGCAGTACAATTCACTGATGGTTGCCCCTCATAGACGATAACTCTGTCTGCCAGGTAGGTCGCCATGATAAAGTCATGCTCAACCACAAAAGCAGTCTTCTTGGCATGGAGGATAAACCTCTTTATGACTTTTGATGCGACAATACGTTGTTCTGAATCAAGATAAGCACTTGGTTCATCTATCAGATAAATGTCTGCAGGCTGCAAAATACACGTAATTTGAAATGTAAGGACAAATACTCATTCAGAAGTCCTATATATATATATATATATATATTCAAACCAAAATTGCATTATGCAATAAGTAACAAGATGCTACTTGAACAAAACCCATCATTCTGACATTAAAATGTACAATGCATCGACACAAATAAAGATGTGCAGGCACAAGAATACATCTATATAAATTGTAACTTAAACCACAAGAAAAAATAACACCAAATCTTCTTAATACTCGAATAGAATGCAATAAACATAGTCCCAATTATGCCCAGAAGCTAGTAAAAAATTTAGCTGGTACACCCAGGGAGCAAATTGGGTGAACTGAGACCCAATTGACCTAATGAAATATCCTAGAAACCAAACTGAAATTGGGAATTGGTCCCTAGGGTGTAGATAATTAAAATAAAGGGTATAGGTTCAGATTCAGGAACAGGAATTGCTTGGCACAATCCTGCCAAAGGCAAGGTAGAGTGTTGGGCTGAAAATAGCCTATTTTGCTAGGGGAACCAGCCAACCGGTTTGGCCCTAACAGAATAGTGTTGTTAGACATGGATTGGTCCTGGATGCCCTGTAAACTGTGAGCATGTGATCCGATTTTCCCGGGGATGATTGTATAATGCAAGGGTATGATTCACGACTCAAGTAGGGAAGAGGGTTATTTGTGAAATGTCAGTCTTGAACCTACCAATGATTGGAAACCTCATCCAAGTGCATTTATGAGTCAAGGACAATACATATCCAGTTAGGTAATTACGGGCTAAGTACCTATAGGTCTATTCCAGTAGTCCAAAATTGGGATCGATGGTTTTGTAGGTTGAGTAGGTAACTTACATGGGCATCGGGAGCTGGGCTAATATGCTAGCTTAGTCAGTTGGGAAGGAATATTGACCTGAGGTCACTGTGCTCCTTATTAGCTGAGTATGGAAACTTGTATGGGAATTCAGTTCAAATATGGAAAGTAGAATTTTTAAATGATTATTAAACATAAAAACTAAACTTACTGTGAATTGGTTACATAGGAACCTAAATGTACCCGGTGAGGATACACGTGATCGGGGATTCAGCGAAAGAACACCAGATTTGGGAATCAGGGGAGTGAGTGTCTGTTTTAGTTGACGGAGTGTTTTGTATATACTTTATGTGATACGAGAAAAATTGCATACCTTCCCAAGACAAAGACACAAGGCAACTCTTTGCAACTCTCCACCAGAGAGATTCACAACTGCTTGATCCATTAATTGTTCAATTAGAAGTGGTTTCATGACATCCGACACAAACTGAGGATGCATGTATGAATCACGTATTTTTTGATGTAACAACTGTCTGACTGATGACTGAAATTTTGGACTGATCTTCTGAGGTTTATAAGAAACATTAAATTCAGGTATTTCCACATCAGAATCATCCACTTCATCAGGCTTCAATAAACCAGCCTGTAGTCAGAAAATTAAGATAATCAGACCAAATATACAAAGTGGAAACTGAATGTATGTGCAGGCTAAAACCGAAAATGTTGACACTGGAATATATCAAGATGGACATTTCAGTATCAGTGACAGTCCATCCCAAGCAAACCTCCCTCTCCCTTTCGCTGTGCTTCACTCTCATCCGCTCTAGCTCGCACTGATCTTCCTCCACTGCCTTGTTCGTTGTCTTTCTTCATTCGCTACCTCTCGAAATGAAGGACCAACGACGATGGAGGAGGAGGAGCTAAGCGGACGGAATCAAAGCGAGATTTTCTTATAACCATCAATCAAAAGAAAGAATTTTGGAAATGCTAAGAAAAGATACCAGCATGCGGATGAAGGTTGTCTTCCCTGTTCCATTCTCACCCAACATTACAATAATCTGAGAGTCGGTAAATTCCCCCTCAGAAACACAAAGCTTGAAATTACCCTGAGTTTTACTCATGGTTGGGTATCTATAACGGGCGTAAGTCTGGACCTCCTCAGCGCTTTCTTGTGGAGTCTCAGCAACCTGCAAAAATGCTACAAGTGAGTACCAAGCCAACAATGAATCATGGGATGTCCATAACCAAGATCTGGATTTTTTTACCTTGAATGTAAGAGACTCCTCGCGGAATCTCAGATTCTCCGTAGGAACAAACCCTGCCAAGAATATATTAATTCCTTCTCTGACCGAAAAAGGAAGAGTAACAACTCCATATGCTCCTGGTTTCCCATATAAACAGCAAATGAAGTCCGACAAGTAGTCGAGGACACTAAGGTCATGCTCCACAACAATGACATAGCTGAAGAGATGATGCAGTAGAGTATGGTATTAATTTCTGTCCAGATTGTAAGAAACCAGCAAAAACATATAAAGACCATGTACAATTAAGTGTAAGAGGGCAGACCTGTTAGGCCTGAGCAAAGACCGGACAACTTGGGCAGCTTTAAGCCTTTGTTTAACATCAAGATAACTCGAAGGCTCATCAAACATGTATATCTCTGCATTCTGTATGGCAACTACGGCAATTGCGAATCTCTGAAGCTCTCCACCTGATAAATCCCCCACATTTCGATCTATAACCTGATTCAGCTCAAGATCCTCACAAAGTTCTGCCTTCATATCTCTTTCATCTTTCTGATCAAGCACTTGGCCAACATTGCCTTGGACTGCTTTCGGAATGTGATCAACATACTGTGGCTTGATGATTGCCTATAGAACAACAAACTACGTCATTTCTAGATTCTCTTTTTCTATTGTGGGTGGGGAAGAGGGGGGGGTGGGATAACACAATGTACAATGTTTTAACACTAGGGATAACAATGACACACGTAATTGCAGTAAGAGGTTCTGAGAAAATAAGAGCAAACTTCTTGAAATAAATATATTACTTTGAAATACAATCTTGCATATCTTCCAGATGGTAGGGACCTATATAGGGTTTCACATCCAAAATCTTGATTTAAACCATCTGTGCAGGCACATTTATAAACCTGAGGACAATGGGCCTAAGAGAAGTGTAGAAAATTGAAGAGAAAGAGACAAAGAGCTTCTCCACCAAAAAACTTTGGGTTCAACCACCAAACCACTTGGAAGAGAGTCATTCCCCTAACCATAACCAGAAAAGAAAACCATGAGGCAAATGCACTTGACTGGTCGGACCAACATGACCTGCTTTGGAAGCCAAGAGCCAAAAAGACCCGGTCCAACCCAGGGTTTTGGTCCAACAAGGGTTGGAAATAATTTACTAGTTTATTTCATGCCTTTTATTTTCATAGTAGCGGCAGCATACGAACAATTGCAAGGAGATAAAAGTTTGTTTGTCTGTTTTCTTTTGAATTTGTTTCCTTTTAGGACTATTCCCTAGTCTAGAATAGGTTTCTATTTTGAGATGGGTTTATATATATATATATATATATATATAGTGTCAACCAAGGCCCCGCATCGATTCAATCGAGCGGGCCCGACCATTTAAAGACCTGCCTGGCCTGCACTGATTATTAAATGTGCCGGGCTCAACCCCGGCCCGTTTATAAACATGTAGTACAAAGTGCAAAGGGTAAGCCCAACAGGCACTCAACTGGCCCGGCTCGACCCGACACGTTTAGCCTAACAATTTATATGTATATTTTGATTTTTTTCAGATAGAATAGGGTATATATTATTATTTTTAGGTAAAATTAAGTGCTCTTCTAAATTATTGATGATTTAATAAAATATATTATAGTATCTTAAATCTAAGACCATTAGAAACCGTTTAAGGCATGTTTAAGGCTTTATTGATGCATTACCCCCATTTAAGGCCCAATTATAGCCAACTTAGGAGAAGCCCAGGTAAAACCCGGAACCCGACTGAGTCCAACATGAGACCGACTCATTCTTTAAATAGGTAGGTCACGATCCAAGGGCATGGGCCCACTACGCTTGGCTAGGCCTGACCGATTGACATTCCTATATATATATATAATCGATCGAAAGCAGAAGGTAGATTTGAGAAGTTAATGAAGAAATGTTTGGTTTTGAGAGCTCTACGTGAGTGTGAGTGTGAGTGTGAGTGTGAGTGTGAGTGTGAGAGTGTGTGTGTGTGTGTGTTTCCCCTTCTCCACCTGCTAGTATAGTTTCTCCCATAGTTGTCATGGCGTCGCCTAGTGTGTGTGTGTGTGTGTGTGTGTGTGTGTGTTTCCCCTTCTCCCCCCTGCTAGTATAGTTTCTCCCATAGTTGTCATGGTGTCGCCTAGGCGTCGCCAAGGCGGCGATTTGGCATCCTGGCGGAAAAAAAAGTTCATGGCAGTGCTACGATTTATGTGACTCACAAATGGCGGCCGCCATTGGCTGATAGGCATCGTCATGGCACCGCCATAGACGCCAGGTCACGCCTGATTCACTAGGCGGTCGATTTTTTTTAAAATGCAGGGTGATTTTGATAGGGCTATGTTGATTTACTTTAGAAAATAGGGGAAATAAAAAAGTAGCATACTAAATAACTTTAGAAAATAGGAAAAATAAAAAATGACACATGGGCGATTTGACCGCCATGGCAACGCCATAACAAGCGATTCATCGCCAAATCGATTAGCCACCCCTCCACCGCTCTGGATCGGTTTGATGCCGTGACAACTATGGTTTCTCCCTAAGCTCCCTTTCCTCTCTAAGGGCCCTCCATCAAACCATTCCACACAAAATATGCTCCTCACAGTGCTTTATATAGGTAATGGCCAAATCTCTATGTCCATACACAAACTTTACCCTTTGACTCTAACTAGAATTCCCAAAACAACACAACTCATTTATTTTTACTAATAATACTCCGAATATGATTCCAGTACAATTTAGGACCTCCAACTAGTCCTTAATCAACAAGAATATTAAATTAAGAAATAGACTCCAAATAAAACTCCCAATCTAAATTGGCTTACCAAGTACGACGATAAACTTAATGTTGCTCTCCCAACATAAATTGGGATTGCAAGATCTCGACCTCAGTAAAAAGAACAATAGCAGGAAGTCGGATTCTAAAAATCATAAGCAGAATCCAAGAATCTAGAAAATTGAACAGCAATAGGACTTCAAATCGATGGAGAAAACTGATAACAAAGCAGAATCTGAACTATAATATAACTTATCAAGAAATTTGATGGCGCATGAAAACAGCAAAGATTAAACACTGACAAATCAAAGATATGAATCAAACGTAAACCAGAAACTGAGGACAGGAAACTACTTCAGAAATAAGAATCCCAGGTAGGGATATAAGACTTCAGAAGTCTGAGCTCTGATTCGATGGAGAGATAAAGAAGTTAGATAGGAGAAAACAATCAGGTATCCACGAGATTAACAATCTGAAATCCACCAGACCCTTGATGAATTCACAGAAAAACACTTCTGAATCCACATAAGTAAACACTCCAGAAATACACCAGAGCTGGCCTGAGATTCACAGAACCCACACTAAGAAGGGAACCTTCTCCCAGCAGCAGGCTGTGACTAGGTGTCCTAATCAGGTCCAAACATTATAATAACAAGAAAAGACAACCCAAAAAAATGGAAATCCCAATCAAACAGCTGCTTTGGGAGTTTCCTTAAATTACTCAACCATTTAATTAATAAATAGATAAATAAAAACCCAACTGGACCCCAAGACGACTGGATCGGATCAATTCTTGAACTGTAGGTCTGGTTTGGTCAAGCAAGCTGGTTCAGAAGTGAACTAGACCAAATTCTTCTTTTCCTCCTGATCCTTCTAACTGAGTAATTCACCACGGGAATGAAAATTATGACCAGGATCAATAGAAAATCCATACAAAATTATGTGGACAGATAAGAGATACGATAGGAGAAATTAGATAATTAAACAAAAAGTGATCAGTAGGGATTAAATTATGGTCAAACAGCCTACTTGTGCAATGATACCAACTTACAAAATTTGAAACAATTCAGAGCACAAATTCTAAGTATAACAGTAGAGTCTGAGCAACACTAGGAAAACAGAGCAGTATTACCAGAACTAGCATTTCAGCTATCCAACTTGAGAATTTGGAATCAGGATTAAACAGAGACTAACCAGAAGCTTATATACTAATTTTTAAGCAAGTATGTTCAGTTAAGAGTGATTTATAACAGATGCCCGAAGCCCTCCTGGTCTTCTTCAGGCAGAACGAGTAGGTCCCCCTTGCATTGATTGTAATCTATGACAACTTGGCCGTTGATTTCTAGCCCTGCGAAGTGGGGGCTTTTTCTTCTTCTTTGCATACACCCCCATAATGTCACGATGACCTGTCCTTCGTCTAACTCGTCTATGTTTGTAAACAATCTTAGCCTCATGAATCTTTCTTGAAAATGTCCCTTCGTTCTCATGCATCTGGGTATCTCATCAAGTAAAACAAAAATAGAAGCCAGAACAGGGTTACCTCCAGTAGCAGAAAAGAAGAACTAGGAGTAAGAAAGAAAGGGTAGATCACACCTAATAAACAGTTGATCAGAACAAGGAGGAAGATCTGGAATACCAACCCTACACGCACAGCCTAACAGCTCCAAAGCTCTTAAACTCAAAATTCTTTACTCAAATCATGTCTAATTGCAAGGGATGCTTACAGATATGTAGCCCTTTGAAATTCCTAATTCCATTCGTTTCTTGGACTCCTAATTGCTCATACTAAATAAAGAAATAGACTTATCCTATATAGCAAAATAAGCATCATCTAGTAATCTCGTGTACCGACCACCTCCACTTTATGCACTTATTATGGCCCAATACAATACATAACCAAAACAATCAGCCCAAAGCCCATAGAACTCACCCAAGTCCCAAAATAGGTCTCCCTATGCACAATTGGGAGGTCTTGACTGCATCAGCTTCCCTAATAGAATAGCCGGAAAGGGATCCCCAGACAGAACCACTTAAGAAACAGAATAGCACACATCTCTCTTAACACACACTATGGCCTTCTTTTATTATTTTTTTGGCCGGGGAGCAGGAGGGGGAGCGGGAGGGGGAGGTGTGGGGACTGATGAAGAACATTTCGGGGAAAAGAAAGAACTGAGAGAGAGAGAGAGAGAGAGAGAAATCCATTTGTCTACAAATGCTATAAAATCCCATAGCAGAACCCAAGCCTCAAACTACCAAAAAACAGCATAGCACAAACCCCCAAACACTATAATCTAATTTAGAAAGCACAACAAAACCACAAACTTCCACAGTACATCTCAAACCCAGCATCTGACCCACCATTCCATTCCTCTACAAATAGTACAACCTGAAAATTTTTCCACTATAGCCCCTCCTTGTGCCTCAATCCCTCATGGAATAACCCCTAGAACCTGTAATCCTCTTTATGTTGGAAATTCCACCATCAGAAGCTCTATATTTAAATATTGGAAGATGAACTAGACTATGGCAATTTTTTGGTTTTATCTACTATATAGTTCTGATATAACTATACATCCTTCTCCTTCTCCTTGCTAGTAGAATTTTTAAGTTTTTGCCCACTAAAAATAAACAGCATCCACATTTCATCATTCTAGCATTGGACTTCTTGCCAACTATGTCCCTACTTCAACATGCGGCCTGTGTGCAACCATGACTTTTTTCTAACCAATATTATCAGCTTAGATGCCATGACTTCCTCATCTAATCAAAAGCTAACAAGAAGAGTTAACGAAGGGATTAGATGGGTCAGAAAGGATCCACAAGGTATTTATCTCCATCATATCATATGTGTCTTGCTACAGAACAGTTCTCGATTCATTTGAGAACAAATGTTTATTCAATTATATGCTCTTAATTGCAAAGACAAATTTCATCATCATTAATCTTGAAAGATGCCTCCACAAACCAAAATCTAAGCCTGTAGCAAGCACTGTTAATTAAAGATCTCATCACATAGGGTCCAGATGAAGAACATGAAAGTCCAAACCAGTCACATTGCCACAACCTCCAGGGTTGACAAGACATTCATATGTCAACCCCCGTCCCCCCCCCCCCCCCACCAGAATACACAGGAAGACAAGCAAACCTCTGCCCTACCCAGAGCCCAACACAACAAAGTGAAGAAATGCAGTTTGGCCCTAAAAAGAAATAAAATATCCATGGAAAGGAATAAAAAACACCACACCGTTGTTTTGATCAGATTTAAGTCATTGAATAGGATGTCACTGTCTTCAAGTTGCATAAGTATACCTTGAGATTGTCTTCCAAAATACGGGTGAAATAATTTTGCAGTTCAGACCCCCGGAAGTATGTCAATATTTCTTGCCAATCAGGAGGATTCTGCAAAATAAACATACTCAGAGCTAGTAGATAATGCATAAAGAAAGAATATATACAAGAGAAGTAATTCAAAGAGAACACATTACATTGAAACGACCCAGGTTAGGCTTTAACTTCCCCGCCAAAACTTTGAGTGCAGTCGACTTCCCAATTCCATTTGTTCCTACCAAGCCCAAAACCTGCCCAGGTCTTGGAACTGGCAACCTGTATTTGAAGTTTTCAGCCATCTTGCACTGGAGCTGACAAAACGCAGTTTTTTTTTGGCCATCTAAATGAGAAGAAGGAAGAAAGAAGATTGCACACTAACCTGTGCAACTTGAAGGTGTTTGGACCATAACGATGGGTTGTGTCTCTATCCAGATCTTTTGGCAAATTTATGATCTGGATAGCTTCAAATGGGCATTTCTGGACCAGGAGAGAAAACAATTCACTGACTCATCACATGAATCACATTGATAGTCATAATCAAGGTCAAAAGACAGAAACTATGTTTCACAAACCTTGACACAAATACCACATCCGATACATAATTCTTCAGATATGAAAGCAATCTTGGATGCTGAAGTAACTTCAATGCATAGTTTACCTGCAACAGGGCCACAAGAAGGTAACATTAAAGAGTCATGTATCACCAAAAATAACATAAAATAATACCAGTACTGCACTTCACTTATGATCAGCAAAGTAAGATGCTTGACCAGGAAACCAAACATCAAGCATATTGGATGCCAAAGCTGCACTTTGGAACAAGACAAACTCAGGCAATTCTGCTTCCATACAAGCAATACATGAAGGTATATGCTCTCTCACATAGGGACCTTAAGCTCTCTACTTCTTAGCTACTGAGTCCACACAAAACATATAATTTTATCTCCATCAAAGTTTTCTTCAAACTATTTCTTCCACATATAACATGAAAACTCCATAATCACATGTTCAATTCGTCCATGAATATAATAAATTTGCGGGGAGAATTGTGCCTGACAGGAACAAACTTCTACCACTTGATGGGATATGTATTTTCCTTCAATGACACAAACTTAAGAAAATTTACCAAAACAATAAATTTCCCATCGGTTTGCACTCATCAATGATACAAACTTAACCAAGTAAAAAATAAATTTCCTTGTTAGATGCATAAGAGAAAAGTCTTTGAACAAAAAGCAACAGAAATATACAGTCAAAAACAGATAGTTAGACACCTCCCTATCCGCCCATTCGATTTTGTCTTAAGAAAATTTACCAAAACAAATTGTACATATACTTCGAAATTTTTTTATCTCAAAAAAAGAAAACTCCAATACTGAGAGCCCCCAAAATTCTGCTCTGAAATAAAATGAATAAATAAAAAATTCTTAGCCTGCCTACTTACAGATACCTAACAAAATCAATCAACTGAACCGGAAGTTGCAGGCGAACAGAAAAAAAAAGTTCGGAAAAGGGGGAAAATTGAAAAGCTGATCAATATAAAGAAGGAATATCAATTGTGGGCCAATTGAAATTACCAGTTTTGACTACGGGGCAACTCTTCTTGCATTCCTGGCGGCACTTCTTGGGCTTGCAACGGTCGGAGCTGACGATGGCGATACGAGTCAATCGATCCGTCATTGCTAGCGCCTAAGAGAAGATCGAGCGAGAAAAATAAAACCCTAAAGTCGTCACACAAAAAGTAGATAAAGAGCAATTACAAACGCTAAAGAGATAAATTGAACAAAAACCCTTGAAATCGCAGACAATGGAAAGAAGAACAAGACGACCAGAAGGGTTAAACAAAATGAGAGAAACAGTACCCAAAAAGTACAAAGTAGCGTGTGTTGGTCAGGTTGTTAAATAGAGAGAGAGAGAGAGAGTTTTTCCCTGGTTTCTTTCTCATTCGCGCGAAGGTGTGGGCCTGGGCCTGCCACTATCACTATTTAATTTGCCTAGATCAAGTATCAGAGTATTTGTGCCAATTTGAATCGGTAGATCGGTTCGTATCGGTCAGATCCATCAATTTGACCTCATTTTTCAATAAAAAAATAAGATTTTTTTACAATTTTACCCCTATTCTTTCACCAATACCCAATTTGAATTGGCCAACCAAAACCAATCATTGATTTAGGGGACGGTATCAGTATCGATAGATATCGATTCAATACCCATCCATGTCGGATTGTATCAACATGTATCGGTCAGTTTTACCATTGTTTTTCTAAAAAAGTACAATTTTTTCACCGTTTTACCCCGAAATGATATGGATCACGGAATCCAGATCGATCTCAACCAATACTAATATGATAGATTAATTTGGCCGACATTATTCTAATATTTAAAACCATGATATCAATATATAGTTGCTAATCCAATACCAATACTTAGAATCATTAAACCCTTGGGCAGCAAGACAACGTCAGACTCTTGGGCAGCAAGAAAATCTTTCAAACCTGCTGAGGATGGTCTTTGGTGGAACTGGAAGGTGATGGGATTATAAATTCCAATCCAACTTCACAATCAACTAAAGAGTCATAGGAACACATGTTTACCAAAAAAAAAAATTCTAGAAAAAACACACGGTCAATAAAAATCTAACAAAAAGTAATAGAAATTTTTTAATAAAAATTATTTTTTTAATAATTAATTTTAACATCAATTTTGCAAACATAATTTTCTATTGCAATAAAGCTAAAATTTTAAAAATAAAATATAATTACCACTATAAATATAAGAATTTAAAATTTTACATAAAACAATAAGAATCAAAGTTTTAATATGAAGCAATGATGAGAGAGAGAATGAAATAGTACCGTGAATATGATATAAAAATACTTTACCAAAAAGAAATATGATATTGTTGGCAAAAAAAATCCTTCCCTAGGTTACCGTCAGCTGATTGCACTGGTGAGTGCGTGAACGTGCCAAAATCCTTCATGATCAGATTCAATAGTAGATCTGACTTTGATAAAGGGCTTGGGCTCTCCTCTTGCCTCGATCGCTCCAAGGACTTTTAATGTTTTTTGCAGAAACGTGATGCAAAGATTGAAAAAGATGAAGACAAATGATAGTAACTCATAGACAAGGGGAAAATGTAATCTTGCCTCCAGTGATATTTAATATACAAGAAATACGACCAGTTGTTCTTTGTTGATGTTAAACATACCAGAAACAAGATATGTTGTCTCTGTTGATATTAGACCTAGCAGAATCATGATCTGCATCTCTGTTGATGCTAAACATACAAAAAACGTGATCGTTACACTATGAACTGAAGTACATGACTTGAAGGAAGTACAGGACTTCAAAAGAAAATGCTAATCTAAAATATGAAAGATAAACAACGGAATGAAAGATAAGACTTGATTTTTGAGTTTGTTTGATTTGTTAATGATGCCTTCTTTCTTCCACTATAGTTCCTTTTATAGTTTTATTTGCAAGATCTTGCTCTCTTGGTAGTTTTGAAACTGTAAGAACTCATGTGCCATGTCCTTAGTGGGGTAGTTATTGGAAGTGCATTCCCTTGATTGGTTGTAACTACCCTAACCGCTTAAGTCATGTGTTTGTAACTTCTCTGAAACTAACCCATGTATATACGAACTATGTTGATTGACGATCGGTCAAGCTGGCTGAAAAGTCAGAATTGATTAGCTGACCGTAGAGAATCACACTCAGTCAGCTAACCGTGAAAAATCGCAATGGTCAGTTGACCATAGAAAATCACAAACGGTTAGTTGACTGTAAAAAGTCGCAATGGTCAAGTGACTGTAAAAAGCCACAATCAGTTAGCTGACCATAAAATGTCACGATCAGTCATCTGATTGTATTCGGTCAGTTTGCTCAATTGACCTGATGATTATTCTGACCGATCAACTCCTTAATACAAGGTCATAATTTTTTTGGCCAATTTGATTACCACTCAACTCTTTAACACAATCGGTTAATAAATTGATGTCGATTTATTGACCGATAGTCTTATGGTCCAGATTTGCTAAAATCCGGTACCAACAATTGCCCCCCATAATTCTTCATACGATGCCATTTATTGGCCAAAAGTATGAAGGATTATTCCCTTTCAGCCCCTTTCTAAGTCTAGTACATAGTTATTGTAGGGGCACACCATGTCATGCTTGTATGGTCATAAGGTTAATTGCATAAGTAGTTGCAATTTGGACGATGGCATGGTATATGGCCATTGTAGGGACATGCCCCCAATGTAACCATTAATGATCATCGAATAGCTTGAACTTCCAATATGATTAGGCTGACTAGCCTGATTTGGTTGATCGATCGTGTAACTAGGCTAACTAGCCTAATCGGGTTGACCAATCGTGTTAATCCCAACGTGAACTCCATCTGTGTGACTATGTGCCTGGATAGATAAAAGTTGACTAACGTTGGGTTGTTGATTCCACACATTTAGCTGAATCTGAGCCATAAGAATTATGAATAATTGGTCATAGTGATCCAATAGGTGGTCATATTGATCTGTAATATCCTATATAAGGACCTTAACCAATCAACATATTTCCTCTTGCATAAACTGTCACTAATTGGCTAATCATGTCTTCGCCAATCTCATTTGTCTATGCTCTTGATGGGTGGCTTTAACATTGTGCTCAGGGCTTGGTGGTGTTAGAGGACCACCAACTGCTTTCGCCCTCGAATTTTGAGCCCTTCTTCTTCTTGACATCACGATTTCTTCTCAGAGTATCCCACCGAGTGTGCCAAATTTTGTTGGCAACAAAATCCTTCCCTAGGTTACGGTCAACTGATCACACTAGTGAGTGCGCGGGCGTGCTAGAATCCTTCTTGACCGGATTCAATAGT
This sequence comes from Macadamia integrifolia, assembly GCF_013358625.1. Taxonomy (NCBI): domain Eukaryota; kingdom Viridiplantae; phylum Streptophyta; class Magnoliopsida; order Proteales; family Proteaceae; genus Macadamia; species Macadamia integrifolia. Next base: position 19,132,790 of record NC_056561.1, on the reverse strand, counting down.
AGATCTGACTTCGATCAAGTGACTTGGGCTCTCCTCTTGACTCGATCGCTCCAAGAACTTTCAATGTTCTTTGTAGAAACATAATGCAATGATTGAAAAAGATGAAGACAAATGATAATAACTCATAGACAAGGGGAAAATGTAATCTTGTCTCTGTTGATATTCAATATAATAGAAATATGATCAGTTGTTCTCTGTTGATGTTAAATATACCAGAACAATATCTGTTGTCTCTCTTGATATTAGACATAGCAAAAACGTAATATGTATCTCTATTGATGCTAAACATACTAGAGACGTGATCGTTACACTAAGAACTGAAGTACATGACTTGAATGAAGTACAATATTTCAAAAGAAAATGCTAATCTAAAACATGAAAGATAAAAAACGAAATGAAAGATAAGACTTAATGTCTGAGTTTGTTTAATTTGTTGATGATGCCTTCTTTCTTCCACCATAGTCCCTTTTATAGTTTTATTTGCAAGATCCTACTCTCTTGGTAGTTTCATAACTGCAGGAACCCATATGCCATGTCCTTGTGGGGTAGTTATTGGAAGTACACTACCTTAATTGGTTGTAACTACCTTAACTGCTTAAGTCATGTGTTTGTAACTTCCTTGGAACTAACCCACGTTTGTATATACTATATTGATTGACAATCGATCAAGCTGGCCAAAAATTTGAAATCAGTTAGCTAACCGTAAAAAGTCGTAATGGTCATCTGACCATAGAACACTTTATCATCTAACTGGAAAAAGTCACAACGGTCATCTGACCATAGAATATCACAATCGGTTAGTTGGCCGTAAGAAGTCACAACGATAAATTGACCATAAAAAGCCACAATCAGTTAGCTGACCATAAAATGTCATGATCAGTCATCTGACCTTCTTCAGTTAGTTTGCTCGATCAATTTGATGGTTATTCTGACCAATCAACTCCTTAATACAAGGTTGCCATTTTTTTGGCCAATTTGATTACCGATCAGCTCCTTAAACACAATTGATCAATAAATTGATGTCGATTTATTGATCGATTGTCTTGTGGGCCAGATTTGCTAAAATCGGGTACCAATAGATATAAAAATATGAGATTGAATGAAATAATTTCCTTAAGAAGAGTGATTGCATTGGCCAAGCGATATCTACCTAGGTTACCCTTCCATACCACATGAGGGAGAAAAGGCATCTATGTACGCAAGTTTTTTTTTTTTGGTAGAGGGGGGGGGGACATGTCATATTTAAGGACCCATAGACCAACTAGATTGAAAGTTCGAAGGCAGCTAGATAGCATCCCAACTCAAGTAAATGCGACAAGCAGGGGAACTTGAACTCGAGACATGCCATGGTGGAAGCTGCTTCAACAAGCAACACCTTAAACCCAACTTACCATTAGGAATACCAATGGCATGAATAAGACGCGTAGCCATCTTACGAACCTACTAGGACCTTTGATAGCAGTACCTTAATATAAACAATCCCACAACATGAACCAAACCAATTACAGCGGAATCAGAGTATAATAGTGGAATCATAATTAAAATGGGGGAAATCATCTAGTGATATTACATATTCATAACCGGTTTATCCAATTTACAAGTATGCAAGACTTATACATAATAAGCCCAAAAGAACACCAATTGTAAAGTTCGGTATCAAAAGTCACAAATACGCTCTACACCTCAGGGTGCCGCATAAGCACAGTGGTCGCAAGCACAGTTTTGGTCATGCTCCTCCGCTTTTGGCATCCACCAATCGCTCACTCCATACTCGGGTCTGGAGGATAGAGATTCACAAGCAATAGGCCAACAGTACCTGCATCATCATCTAAAAGGGGGCATATACATGGGGTAAGCTTCCAACTTGCTCAGTGAGGGGTGGGGTTCATGCACAACCAAGCACAAACATTCACATATATAATATTCCATGATGAAATGAATATAAGAATTAAACACATAGTCCATGATGCGGATGATGCAATTCATTTGATTATTAAACCACCTAACAATACAACTAAGTCTAGTAAATGCTACTATGACACATTAGACTGTATCCCTTGTCTCGAAACTCACACATCGATACAATCCCTAGCTGTGATTAGGAGCCTGTCTGTCCCGCGATGTGTCCATTGGTCACCCAACAAACCCCTGATAACCCCCTCCTGGCAGTTATGGCACCGAGATTACCATCGACCACACCGGACTAGTTCTAGCTTCAGGTAACAATCACATTGTACCGCGGGTGTGGCATTCCGAAAAGGTTCATCGGTTCATCAAACATACCACCATTGGATTATCCAATACCTTACCCCCTGTTGCAAGGGGACGTAGCATGGGGAATGTCACCTAACCACAATATCCTACATGCCTTGCATAACGATACAGTTAGTATGGACCACGCGATATCGGGATTACCATCGGCAATGAAGTGGGTCCATTTCAAAGTATAGTCACAGGCTACATGATACCGAGATTACCATCGGCCACAAAGTGTAACCCACGACTATATACTTATTCTAGCAAACAAAACAATTGAGTATAGATTACGCAATACCGGAATTACCATCGGCCACGAAGCGTATCCATTTCCAAATGCAATCCCAAAGTACACGATACTGGGATTACCATCGGCCACAAAGTGTAATCCACGACTACATCTAATTATAATGCACATAATCAATACATGAATGCAACAAATATATGATAATCATGGTACTGGAACCACCTCGGCCACACCAGATATCGTCTCACAACATACATCTCATATAAGTTCCAACAACAATATATTATGCCATAATATAACATGTTATAGAACATCATAATCATTTAAGCAATTCATAATCATGTGAAAATCCTACACATGCGAGCAATTCTATAATAATTAAACAATCCCAAAATAAAAGTCAACCATCCCTCACCTTGATTAAGTTTGAACGGATCAGGTTCTAAGTACGGCCACCAGGTGTTCAATTCAATTCTGGCCTTGGGGTATGTGCACATCTCTATCCTAGGCACAAAGGCAATCAGGTGTTATTGCATGTTGGGATCATCGGAAGGAACCCAGAGGGGTTACCCCCAAAGGAGTCAGACACTGTCCAAACTAGACAGTAGAGGTAACCGGATTCAGTCATTGGAAACAAGGTTGACATCCACTGGATTCATCAAATATGAATCTAGTGGTGCAAATAGAGAGCTCGTAAGAATTGTATTCCCACCAGAAACAACCCACTGAATTCAAGGTGTTTTCGGTGGCTGTTTCCGGTGGACATACAAAAGTGTGCCCTCAGATTTGGGGCTTTTTGGCTCAGGTCTGATCACCGAGATTCGTTTCATGGAGTTTGTAAGGGATGTTCCTGGAATCACTTTAAGCTAAAGAAATTCCAATTCTCTTGGGCCATTTGGGAGATACATCAATCGAGAGATTGAAACCCTAGATGGTCATTTGGTCATAAGTGTTGCCAGAGCTCACCGGACTTGGTTTGAGCTCGACAATCACACCGGGGAGGTGAAATATGTATTCCTTGAGCTTGGTAAGTCATAGAGAAGGTGTGAGAGAGTGTGTGTGGTCATCCGGGGCTATTCCCGATGCAGGTGGTGGGGTTCACAAGCATCAGAACCAGTTCAGTAGCACAGGTGGCCACCGGATTCAGCCCACAAGATCCAAGCTCAGGTGCTTCCGATGGCCTATTTTCGGTGGTCAAGACAGCTATGTGTCTTGACTACTTGTTGTCCACAAGTTAGTCTTGCATGGGTAGTTGGCCTAGGTTGTGCACATGGCCTTCCGACAGTTTGGTGCATGCTGGGATTCAAGTGTAAGAGTGTCGGGTCACTTACCGTCTAGGATTGGAAGGCTTGAATCCCCTCCAGTTGGATTGGTAAGCAATACATAAGCACGTGGGGTCATCTCTCCCCCTTTTGCAAAAGGATGCCGTGAGCCAAAACCCGGTAGTACTTTCCATTTTTGGTCTGAGACCTATCATAGCAGTTCAAATTAGACCGGGTTAGGGCACAGGGGTAACACCAACTGTGCTAGCAGTTGTTGGCATGTACACAAGGTGGACCGGCACTATTAGATACTTTTCTGCTTTCTAAGTTATGTAGATAAGCTAGCTAGGCTCCTTATGGGGGATGGAAAAGGAAAATGTGTAGTAATAATTAGGAAACAATTGGAAAAAGAAATTTTGAGATTGCTTAGAAATTTCTTACATATAAGGGAAAGTGAGTGATTTCATTTGGAAACTAACATAGTATATCCATCTCCTCTTACGAAAAATGGAAACACACCAATCCTCTCCTTCCATTTGTCTCCCTTAACCTCTTCTTCCTTATCCTCTCCTGATGTCTTCCTTATTCCCCTGTTGTTTCCCTTTCCCCTCTCCTTACCTGGTTCTAGGTAGTCGATCCTCCTCCCTCCATTGGTCCACCTTGCATCTTAATGACCAATTTAGACAGTTTAGCGTCATAGTGCTCAACTTTACTTTTACTGAAACTCACTCTTACATGCTTTTATTCATTTAATTTTTCCCTTAACTTTCACCTCTCAGAAGACATACCTTTCCCATTCCTCTCACTTTTTCATTATCCTTCACCTTAAAATATGCCAAACCATTTTTCACTGCCTTATTCCACCCCACTCACACCCCTTCTCCTCATCGGTTCCTCTATCAAGGTTTCACTAGTAACACCCAAATGGCTACCTCTTCTAAACAAAAGACATGTGACTCCCATGCAAAAGTTGTGTGGGGTGTACCATCCATGGCTATTGATGTGGATCTCTTGGCAAAGCAATGTTTTGCTTCTCCTCTCTCCCTTTTCAATTTGGTGGTGGGTTATCCTAAACCCAACAGGGAAAGGCTCTGTGACTTCCTTGTTTCTTTAAATGACACTAGGGTGGCTATCATATGCTATTTTGATATGGTTTTTTCTATGTTTAGTTCTTATCTGAAGATGAGTGCAAAAGAGTTCTCTTCTCCTATCCTTAGTGGTTCAAAGAATCCATTTTACAGCTAAGTCTCCATGAATTGGACTCTGGTAACTCCAACAAAGAGATATAGTTTGTCCCCATTCGTATGCACACTCTCAAGGTCCCATGTAGACACACAATTTTATCACTTGCTCCCGACAATGAAGATTTACAAGATGTAGGAGAGATCTACACTCTCTTTTGGAGGAGGATTCAACATTTTGAAATGACTTGAAGCTCGAACTTGATTCTGCTCAAAACTCCAACCTAATCTGAAACCCTAACCCAACTTGAAACCATAATCAGACCCGAAACCTAGTCCTTCCTGAGACCCTTTACATAATCAAACCAGGCCAGATCTTGTGGCACTCGATATTAGCACGCTATATACAGATGCATCAATTTTAGATGCTCTCTAATAGTGCGGGAATGGCATAAAAAAGGATTTACGGAATCCCCCAATTTGCAATAGGATGAAAGATCCTTCTTTTTGAATCTTAAACTTTTCTAAGCCAAAAAAGAGCTCAGAACCCATACCAATGGATAGATCACAGAAAATTGATTCCGACGATATATGGTGCATAAAAATCGGACCACCAGATCTCCTAAAATTGCTTCCGAAAGTCGGGAACCCAAATTAAGGCAACCCAGATCCAAGAAATTATAATTTTACCCCTAGTTTAAAATTACCATGTTACCCCTAATTTTTCGTGGGTTTGCCAAATAAGAATTTTCCGTCATGATGGCCCTAACAAAGATGCCCGTGAAATTTCACCCATTTTGGGTTCGAATCCTTATAAAAGGGGGCACTATCCCCCATTCCTAGCACACCAACTTGCCTTTTCACCTACCACTCCCCTTTTTCATTCAGTAACCCTTCAAAAGAGTATCCAAATGCCGAAAAGTGCTCTTAAGTCCTATTTTTGTATTTTCTTAGCTTAACCCTCGGCAAGCCAAAGTTCTGTTGAAGTACATGTCCATCATGTTGCCTTAATTTGCGTGCTAGAACAAAAAATCCAAAAAACCCCAAAAAATTTCCCTAGCCATAGACAAGTCCTAAAAAGACTTGTCATGCTGTCTGGAAGCCTTAAAGATTCTTAGATTCTCCCAAAGTTTGAAAGATTCCTTGTTGCTACGAAAGGTTATAAGAAGATCGATTTCTCAAAAGAAGGAAAAGTTGAAGGTTGAATCCACCTCCTCCTGAGTCGGGGGACCATTATCGAAGTCTGCATCAAAAGGGGCCCACCCCTCTTAACTCGAAACAAGGGTCAAGAATAGGTATAATTCTTCAATATAATAGGCTTAATGCAGACTATTAATCCCTATGAGGCAGTGTAAATAGTAGCATAGTAATAACTTAGCGATATATGCGTTATAGGATTGGTCGAAGGAGCATGTTAGTTCTTAAGCATCAGTAAGAAGACCGGTTTAATCGGATGGAATGGGTGCCTAATACCTTCCCAATTCCACAACCTGAAACTTACCCTTATCTCTGGATTAGACCAATTTTTTTAGCCCTTTCCTTATGAATCAGACTCACCCATCAGTTACTAGGCCCTAATCCTAGGTGGCGAAATCTTATGTTTTCCAATCCCTGATATTGGTGTAACACCCTAAATTTTGAAACCACTCGGTCCCAGAGATGGAACTGGACTGAGAAAGGGAATGCTGAATTTTTGAATGTGGACCCCATGGATACAACCATACAGTCGAGTAGGGAAGAAACATGTAAAGAAGAGGGCTAGGTAAGAAGGGTGAAATGGCCTAAGGGTGTGGGGAAGGTCCCACATGTGGTGGCCTACCCTCAACAAAGGTTTGGACAGCTAGGAATCCAAAATTAGGGCAACCAATAGGTTGCCATCTGACCAACCAGCCAGCCGATTGTAGTGGCAGAATGTCCAGAAATGGGATTTTTCATTTGTGGGGTAATTCCACTCATTTCTACCATGTATAGGGGCATGTCAAAGGGTTTTAATGTATCAAATTGCATGGCAAACCAATAACCTTATAATTAGCTATTTAATTTTAAATAATTATGAAAAATGGGTTTTTCTTAAAAGTGCTTTACCAAACTGACCCTAAGGTTTGTTTTGGTCTTTGAAAGGAGGGGAGGTTAGCTATTGCCTCTCCCTTTTGCTGCTGCAAATAGTAGGAAACAGAGAAGAGAAAAGAAAGAAGAAAGAAAGAAGAAGGGAAGGAAGGGAGAAGAAAGAATGAGAGAGAGAGAGAGAGAGAGAGAGAGAGAGAGAGAGAGAGAGAGAGAGAGAGAGAGAGAGAGAGAGAGAGATGCTGCTCTCCCTACTGTTGTTGCCCCTCTTTGCTGCTACTACTGCTTCTGTTCCTGCCCTTCCTATATGCTGCCAGTGGTAAAAGGAAGCTGCCAAAGGTTGCTGCAATAGCTAGAGATGGAGCTAGAGTTGGATAGCTACTATTGGATATACTTGCATACCCCAGGAACCCTAGGAAGGAACATGAAATGTACCCGGTGAGGATACACATGATCGAAAATTTAGCGAAAAAACACTAGATTTTGGAAAACAGGTGAGTGGGTGTTTGATTTATTTTACGGGGTGTTTTGATATTTTCAGTCACGTGTGTCATGTGGAATGTGGTTATTATTGTGTTATGGATTTACTTTTTATAAAATTATATATTTCACCTGTTGCATGATTTCATCGGCTTGGATGTGATCGAGGCTTTGTGGATGTATAGTATGATAGTTGTGTGGTAATGGATGTAATGTTGACGGTTTGAGGCACGGTGTGGCCAAGGTTCTTTCTAGTACCGTGGGCTCAAAGGTCAGTCTTACAGCTATGACCACAGATGTATGTGTGATGCTATGGATGTTATGGATGCATATAGATGCATATGGTTAGGATCACATCCCAGTGCTATAACCCATTGTCAATAGGGTGTAAGGTATTGGCTAATCCCAATCGGTGGTAGGTCATGGAGGACTACTATGCCTAGATACGACGTACTGTATATTGATAGGGTACAACATGGTATGACATACTATACGCATGATTGTCGGACAACATGAGAGACTGATGACGTTGTGGGATTCTGGGACCATGGCTGTCAGGGGTTATCATTTTGGGCTTGGCTAGGGGACTGAGGTTCTTTCTGAGACTATCTGACTCCTGCTTTCAACTAGCTTGTATCTCTGAGGCCCAATGTACTAGGAAGGAGATACCGCCTACACTGCTTATGACACTTGTACCCATACATATTGAGACTTAGTAATTAGAATGGATATTTATAAATAAAATGGATCATGTGGTCATGCATCTATGGATATCATTGTGAGTGTTTGTTGGTATCATGATGTTGTGTTTGCTTGCATGCTCACCCCTCACTAGGCTGTATAGCTCATCCCTTGTTGATCTATCTTTATAGATGGCGGAACCGGAGCTAAGATGAGCACAAAATTAGTGTGGTTGTGAAGCAGTGTTTGAGAGACACATTGTAGCTGGATGGATATCCCTTCCATTGTACTCTCATTTATATTATCATTGGTTTATAAGATTTATATATTGCTATTGTAACTTGTAGATTTATTTATAATGGGCATGTATTACTACTTATCATTGTAGTTTGATCACCACACATATATGTTTTCTATGGATTTTATATGCGTACTCTGATTGTGATAGATATTCTCAAATGGTTGGTTTGGTTACCACATTATGTCTATGATCCTGGGTATTAGTAGGTTGGCTGGGTTGAGAATCCAGTGCCGCATACCTTAGCCATATTTTGGGTAGGGTGTGACGATTGGACCATCATTAATATGCCTATTTAGAAAACCATAAGGGATAGAGCCTCTGTGAAATGGGCCCCACATGTCTTTGTGGTAGTGTCAGGCCTGTGCATGTGCCCGAAGAGAGGACCGGATCCACGACCATTACCCTTAGATCCCCAAGGACTGTTTCACTGCAAAGGGTATATGTCTTGCCGTCTCTTACATGGGATGTGCTTTGGACATCAATTTTAAGTTTGAAGAATTGGCTCAAGCACTTGGGGTTGCTAGAGTCAAAATATCTTTTAAAAAGAAAAGGCAAGTTTGCCTTAGTACCAAAATCAAGAGACCTAATGGAGCTTGGGTCATTGTTGAGTTCAAATTGAGCTTTTTTCTCTCTCCTAAACTGTGGAAAGATTTATGATTCTCATCAATTCTTCTTGTCTTTGAAAGGAGTGCCCAGATCTTGAACTTCCCCTTGGCTTACTAACACTTCACCACCACTACGCCTTTCCTTGTCATATGCTTTCAGGTATTTCTTTAATCAATTCTTCCTGCTTGGTTTCTATTTCACAAATCTCGCATTCATCTTCCCCCTGTCTTATAATTTTTTGGATGCTTCACATTGTCCCATTTTTGGGGTACTACTACCGATGGACATTCCTTAGGGCTGCAAGTCCTCTATCTCCTATTTTTTATGATGCCTTCTGGTCTCAACACCAACTCTCTTTCGATCCCAAATATTCTATTAATGTGAATAATGCTACATATGTCTCTGAGCTTATTTTGGAATTAGTATCTGATCTCCCTGATTCATAAAGTGGGTTAGGCTCCATCCCAGAAAACTAAGGACGTTCCTTGCCTTTTACTTTTTCTGGAATCTCCAATGGCTCATCTCCTTTCATGGCCACCTCTAGCTCACCGATGTACCCTATCCACTCAAGGATGTTATTCGATGTTCAGGTTTGAGACAACCACTACTCCCTCAATGTGTGATGTTTTCATTATTACCAGTCCTGACACTCTAAAGGTGCAGTTCAACAAAGCCAAAAAAGTTATGATCCATCCATACTTTTTCTTTAGTTATGAGTCACAACCTGCTAGAACTATGGTTTAGACACCACATTTTGTCACCCCTGGAAGGGCTAAGCAATGATAAGTTAGGAACCCACTGAGACGCGGAGTGATCATGTACTTACGATCGAGATCCTCTCTCAGAACTTAGGTAATGTGTTATACCTGTGCCCTAACCCAGTCTAAACTAAACTATTGTGATAGGTCTCAGACCAGGAGCGGAAAGCACCATCAAGTTTTGGCTCGCGACAGCTCATTGCCAAAGGGGGAAGGATGGCCCCACTTGCTAGTGCATCTCTTGCTTATCCAATTGGAGGGGATTCAAACCTTCCGATCCCAGACAGTAAGTGACCTGACACTCCTACACTTAAATCCACCCACCAAAACTGCTGGAAGACCATACTTAAAACTTAGGGCAACCACCTATGGGAGACCAACTAGACACCAAGCAGTTAAGACACCTAACTGTCTTGACCACAAAAAACAGGCCACCGGAACCACCTAGGCCTGGATCTGGTTGGCCGAATTTGGTGGTCACTTGTGTTGTCCAAATGGCTCTGATGCCTATGGGTCCCACCACCCGCACCGTGAACAATCTTGGTTGATCCTATATACTCCCTCACACCTTCCTCGTGACTTGGACTCCATATGAGTCTATAGATGATTCTATATACTCCCTCACAACTAGTATAAATAGGAGAGGTGAGTTCATTTCTCACCTCTCACTTGTACAAAACATGGGAGAGGGAAAGAAGAGAAGGAAAGGGAGGAGAAGAAGAAGAAGAGGGAGGCTCACCTTTGCTCCCGACTACACGCACCCTTGCTAGAATCTTGTCGGAGGTAAGTTCTACATCTCCTACTACTCTCTTTCTCTTCATTTTGACCTAACTAGGTTGGACAAGAGGTGAACTATGAACTCGGCACCTCTCGGAGCTCGGGGAATGATCATTTCACCTCCTCGGTGTGATTGCTGAGCTCAAATCAAGTCCGGTGAGCTCTGACAACATTTGTGACCAAATGACCATCTAGGGTTTTGATCTCTCAATCGATGTATCTCCCAAATGACCCGACGGAATCAGAATTTCTTTAGCTTAAAATGAAGGCAGGAAAACCCTCTACAAACTCCATGGAACAAATTCCAGTGATCAGGCCTAAGCTGAAAAGCCCCAAATTCCACGAGCAACTTCTGTGTTTCCACTGGAAACACTGGGCTTGGATTTGGTGGTTGTTTCCAGTGAGGTCTCTGAGCCTTAAGAGCTCTCTTCCAGTGCCACCGGATTCACATTTGATGAATTTGGAGGATTTTCACCTGTTTTTGGTGACTAAATTCGGTGACCTGTACTTTCCAGGTTGGACAGTGTCCGACTTCTTTGGGGGTAACCCCTGTGGGCCTTTCTGATGTTCTCGACACTTATTGACATTTGGTTACCTTTGTGCCTAGGATAGAGATGCGCACGTACCCCGAGGCCAGAAGTGAGTGAAACAACCAGTTGACACAGTTGGAACCAATTTGACAGAACACAACTAAGGTGAGGGATGGTTGACCTTTGTTTTCAGATTATTTAATTTTTGTAGAACTTCTCGCACATGTTAGGATTCTTACATGATTATAAATTGCTTAAATGGTTATTGATGTTCCATTACATGTGATATTATTGCTTAATATATTATTGTTGGAACATGGATATTGAATATGAGATGTAAGTTGTGAGATGGAAACCGATGTGGCCGAGGTGGTTCCGGTACCATGATTGTCGTATGTTTGTTACATTCATGCATTGATTATGTGCATTAGAATTAGATGTAGTCACGGATTATACTTTGTGGCCGATGGTAATCCTGGTATCGTGTACTCCGGGACTGCATTTGGAAATGAATACTATAGACACCCAATTTTGTCACCATCCTCCGGCTATGATGAATATGGATCTTGGACGTGACTTCCGACTTCTGATAAACAGAGATGATGATTGACCCAAATAACCTGGAAACATTCCCCACCTATCTGAAAACCTTGAAAACCCCCACGCGGGAGAGAAGAGGATCAAAATTTGAATTTTTATATACGAAGGAATCCAATCAATGTGACCGTACGGATGGGTAGTACTCAAAAATACAATTCTGATGATATATGGCATGTCAAAATCGAACCGTCGGATCTCCCGCAATCGTCCTTGAAAAATTATGTTTTCCTATACATATGCCGCACACACTAGCAAGCCTGCTGGAAACTTGGAAAAATTCCCTACCAACCCAAATACCCCAAATTCGTCCCCTACTTGAAAACCTTGGAAACCCCCGCGTGGGAGAGAAGAGGGTCCAAATTTGACTTTTTATATACAAAGGAATCTGATCAATGTGACTGCACGGATGGATAGTACTTGGAAATACGATTCCGAAAATATATGATACGTCAAAATAGGACAGTTATATCTCCCACAATTGTCACAAAAAAATTCTACAATTCACGCACGCTGCACGTGCTGGCCAGCAGGCCATCCTGCATGCCTTGCGCGTGCCTCGACCTGCTGCTACCAGCACCCCTACCTGCTGCAGGCCGTGCCTACTGCTGCCCAGCCCAAGCATGGCTGCAGGCCAGCCCGTGCATTATGCCCACCCATGCTGCCTGCCCTGAGTGCCATGTGCTGCACACCCTTGCACATTACCTGCACACCCTGTGCACATTACCTGCCCTCCAATGCAGACGTGCCAACCATACCCTGTGCACTTCAACCCAACCTTGTGTGCCGCCATCGACGGCCAGGATTTGCGTTCCACTGGCTTGATGGGTGAGGAAATTTTCTCTTCACCCATTTTTGTGTATGCACTACTCTGCTGGTATACCCTACGCCGCAACCTCCTATTAGTCCAAAGACCCACTTTTTGCCCCCATTGGCTAAAATTTCTCTCCTCCCGTTTGTCCAAAAACCCGCTTTTTACCCATTGGCTAGAATTTCTCTCTCCTCCCGTTAGTCTTAAAACCCCCTTTTTTTCATTGGTTAAAAAACCCTTTTCACCCACTTTAGTCCAAAAACCCCCTTTTGTCCATTGGTTAAAAAACCCATTTCACCCACTTTAGTCCAAAACCCCTTTTGTCTAGTGGTTAAAAGAATTCTCTCTCCTCCCCTTGGGCCTGGAAATACTATAAATACCCCCCTTTGGATTTAGAGACCAAAAAAAAAAAAAAAAAAATACAACCCCACTTAGGAAGTGAAGCTCTGCCCTCTCTCCTCCTCCCGTCCCCCTTTGAGTTTCTTCGGGTCATCAGAGCGATCTTCATCAGGATCCAAAATTTTGTTCGGATCTTCGAAGTGTTCTTCGTGATCTTGAAGATCTTCAATCCAAGTTTGTAGTTCAATCCATTTTTTTCAAAAATAACATGTTTTTTTAGTGTTCTTGATGTTTACCAAAAGTAGAAATCCCTCGCCCCCTTGAGGTTCTTTGGGTCTACATAGAGATCTTGGTCAAGATCCAAAGTTCTGCTCGGATCTTCAAAGTGTTCTTCAGGGCTTTGAGGATCTTCAATCTATTTTTAGGTCAATTCATTTTTTTTTTCCAAAAATAGCCATTCCCAGCCGAAGTTCTGTCCGAGTGCTCTTAGAATCTTTCCAGAAATAGCCATTCATAGCGGAAGCTCTACCGGAGTGCCACCTCAACCTAGCCCTCCCCTAGCCTATCCCCAATGGAAGCTCTGTCGGAGTGCCACCTCAGCCTAGCCCTCCCATAGCTTATCCCCAGCAGAAGCTCTGTCAGAGTGCCACTTCATTCAAAGCCCGAAAATAACCTTCCCTAGCCGAAGCTCTGTCTAAATCCAAATCCAGAAATAGCCTTCCCTAGCCGAAGCTCTATCTGAATCTAAATTCGAAAGTAACTGTTCCTAGCCGAAACCCCGCCCGAATATCATCACAATCAAAATCTCTGGAGAAAGGAAGTTGGAGGTCAAGACCATCTTCCCTTGAGGCCAGAGAATCCGAAAGATAGTTCGAGACAGTACTAATCAGGGGCCCACCCCTCTTAACCCAAAATAGGGGTTAAGTTCATGTACAGTTTCTCAATCGAATCTTTATCATATAGACTTTATATAGACCTTGTTTTAATGTATATAGTAGTTTAAATTCAGTCAATGTATGTATGTGTGATAACTTAGCCATGCATGTGGAATAATAATAATTATGAAAAATGTTTGTTCTTAAGCATCTAGTAGGAAGACTGGTTGAATCGGGCAGATTGGGTGCCTAACACCTTCCCAATTATGTAACCTGACACTCACGCTAAATCTCTGGACTAGACCAACTTTGAGCCCCTTTTCTTTGGAATTGGGCCCACCCCCAGGTCCTAGGCCCATAATCCTAGGTGGCAACTCCAAACCCTTTTACATGATCCTAATCCCCATATTGGACCATCATCAAACCCCATCTAGAATGATGAACTTTACACCCTTGTGAAATAGGCTTCCACGTATCTTCGAGCGACGATACGGCGGTACGGGGCCTGCAAGAGAACCACTCACGACACCACCCCTCCCTCATGAAAGGAAAAGAGAGAGAGAGGAGAGGGGATGAAATGGTGACTCGTGAAGTCATCGATCTCCGCCTGCTACCCTCACAGTGGCGACTCTACTGGGGATCAACGTCAAGCTTCTGACACTAGATGCTACCATTAAATCCAAGAACATTTTCCACCACCACATTTATTTGAAAACATGTTTGGCTAACCCCATATTTATAATTGTATTTGCTAACCGCATCATGCATCGTGCTCAAAGTGAAATAATTTGGCGAGGGACTCCCTGTCATGCCCGTACCTTGGGGAGGTCAGCACATGTTATGGAGAGTACTCTGAGAGCAAATGATACCTGCTTCCTATACAAGGGTGTGGGGTATTATTAAACGGTGAGGATATTCATAACTGTGTCAGCACCCTTGGGGAGGTCCGTGCACTTTATGACATTCTGAGATCAGATAATGGTATTCCCACATTACACTTTTGCACACAATCACTCACGGTTCCACCACCCCGTGGCCAGTTGCTTATCCTCCTGTGTAGTCATGAGTAATGGGCAAGGAAGTCACCCCCTTGATCTCGTACCTATGGGTATATCAAAAGGATCACATACCTTACGTATATAGATCCTATCAAGGAAGCCTTGTCGGTCCTATTGCATTTGCTGTATACTCAGCATCATATAGAAAATAGATGGAGAACCTAAGAGCGCCACAAGCTAATTGTAGAACTTTTTTGCGGTCTTGAAAAGGAATATTCCTACATTATATTCCCATCATGAAGAATTGCTTTCCTAAGTGGGTTTCGGATAGAAGGTGTCCCTCCTCCTAAAAAAAAAAGTCCAAATATGTGACTCAGGGGCAATCCCGTTAAAGTTACCTAAAGTCCCGAGAAGTCCCGAGAATATCAGGAGGAAGGACACCTAGTGGGAAAAGACCAAGGAAAGCATGGCTTTATTGATGGAATGTCTTATGGAAATATTCTCGGCAAGCTATTTGTATGAATCTCCCGCTTATGACATTGAGTGGATTGGGGGCATCAAACCCTATCCACTCCCTATCATTAAGTGAACTAACTTTGGATGGATCATTAGTTGTTAATCTAGTCAATGTGTGAACAAGGGGTTGGGAATTCAAGAATCCTAAACTAAGCTACTTTTGATTCAGGCACAATTCCACACCTCAAGTATTCTCCGCAGTCCCTTTGGACACGTCAGGGTAATCGATTAACTCGCTTAAGTCCAGTATCACTTCTATCGTCTCCTCGAGACTGTCTACTACCAAGTGATTGCTGCCCAATTAGTATGGATCCACTTGATCCTGAATCACCCGAACAGGCATGGGTCCATCTCGTAGAGACCTTATAGACAGAAATGGCTAAAGTCAAGAGAGGGATAGCTCAGATATTGCATGTACTCTAGAACCCTCCCATAACTGATCCCAGGATTGAGCCAGCACCAGCTATAGGAGATTTGAAATAGAATGGAGTTATAAGTCATCGTGGAAATTCTTCCTGAGTTGACTCAGGAGAACCAGAGCAAGTCAGGCCAACCGGTCAGAGAGGAGCTTCACCTACCCATCCAAATGGTCAATGGGGGGCCTATTCTAGGGTCCCTCCTCCCAGGGTAGTGATTGAAGATGAGGAAGAGGAGTTTACCGCATATGTCCGAATGGAGCCTCTAGAGATGAAAAAAGAAAGGAAACTCAGAGAGCAATTAGAGAAGTTGTAGAATATGATTCGAGCAAGAAAAGGCTCGAAAAGTCAAATAGTGGATTCTGATGAAATGAGTTTCTTTTCAGGGGCAAGGATTCCTAAGAAGTTCAAGTGCCAGACTAACAGGTTTGATGGGTCAGGAGACCCCAAAGCTCATCTCAAAGTCTTCTTTAGCATCGCCAAGTTATGGCAACTTACAGATTACCAGATGGGGCAAGTTGCTGATAGCCAGATGTTAACCTTATCAGGACTAGCATTAAGGTGGCTCATCCAGTTGGAGTCATCCTAAACTCAGAATTGGACAACAGTGGTGAAAGCCTTCACTGAACAGTACTCATATAATACTAAGGTGGATGTGAAATGTCGGGAGCTTGAGACATTGAGACAGCAGCCTAAAGAAGGATTCAACGTCTTCTTGATGAGGTTTAGGGATAAGGCCGCCAAAATGGCAGATCGACCTTCAAAACAAGAGCAAGTGGAGATGTTGATAGAGAACTTGTCAAAGCCTCATTATGATGTCCTCTACTATCAACATTTGTAAACTTTTGATGCCCTAATAACCACCAACACACGTGTGGAAAACAGAATCCTAAGAGAAGCTCAGTATTAAGGTTCCTCCCAAGATGCAGGGAAGAATGCCCGACTTGGATGTGGTAAGTGTTCGAAAACTAATGTGGTGAGTGTAGTTCAGCAATCAAGCTCACCAACCACTTCTTCCTGGCCATTTGTAATGCAAGCAGATGCACCCTCTCAGAAGGCCCCTCGTCTAAGAAGGCAGTTTTCTGATTTGAGAATGCCCGTGATAGCAGTATATGAGAAGTTGAAGAAACAAGGATTGTTAAGGACAGTGGCTCTAAGAGTGATCGGCAACCCTCCTCCACATTGGTATAGGGATCATGAATATTGTGCTTACCATACTCAGAAGGGGCATAACACTGAAAGATGCTTGGGTTTGCAACATGCAATCCAGGACTTGGTAGACAACGGAACAATTGAGGTCAAAGTAAAGCAACCTCCCAATGTCAATACCAATCCACTTCCCGATCATGTGAACAGTCTAGATGACGAAGCCACAGAGAATTTGGTGGTCAAAAGGAATTTGATGGAGAACCAAGTGAGGGGGAAATCAATGAAGAAGAGGATGATGACGACGACAATAAGGACGAGAATGAGGATGAGAATGATGGATATGACTCTGATTCTTTAGAGGATGATGAGTATCCCACCTGGGATGACTACCAAGGGCCTTGGTACAATGATAATGATGATGAGTCAGACTATTACTCACCAGATCACCAAACATGTTTCTCATTTTATGCTATCGGTGGTGATGACCTAATAGTTGATCCAGCACGTGGCATTTACCTTTCCCTTTGCATGGGTGGAGATGAATCTACATCAGATTCAAAAAATGATGAGGAATCTGGAGAGCTAACACAAGTTTATATGGATGAACAATACTCCACATTTGAGTTAGAAGAAAAGCTGTGTGAAGTGTACTCTAACACATTGAGGATGGAAGAGAGAGTAAAAGAAATTGATAACATGTTGGGTGAAGTAACTATCAGTGATCGTTACTACCATGAGCAGCTGAATGATCTGGAGGAATATGGCTAGATGACACATTCGCAAAGGTTGTAGATGCTGCATTCCAATAGCTATCTAATGCAGTTAAAAAGTTACGAGCCAAGACTCGGACATTTGTGGAGGACCTCGACTTCCCACCTCAATCAGGGAGGGAGAATCAGGAGAAGAGGATGATCCCATGGTAGGGATAATCACCATAACAAATAGTGATGATGAAGATTGTTATCCCGCAGAGATTATTGTGAAGAAACCAGTTAGTGTGATGGAGACCCGAAGTGGAAGAGACTATAAGGGCAAGGCTCTAGCAGTAGAATAGTCAAGGACTAGTGAGGCCGGAGCCAGTAGCTTGAAGAAGGAGCTTGAGAATCCGGTCCTAGCTCAACTCAAGAAGTCTCAGGCTCATATCTCAATTTGGGGACTATTGATGGCCTCCCCCACACACCGTGAAGCAGTTTTAAAGACTCTCACCAATGTACAGGTGCCGATCGAGACAAATCAGGCACATCTCACACATATAGTAGGGGCAACCTATACGGTACAATCCTTGATGTTCTCCGATTCAGAGCTCCCAAAAGGGGTCCAGCACAATCGAGCTCTCCACATCACAGTAGAATGGCTTGACAAGGTGGTTCCCCAAGTTCTTGTGGACAACAATTCCACTTTGAATGTGCTACCTTTGAGATCAGCAAAGATTATTGGCATCAACTTGGAAGAATTGAGGCCAATTACCCAAACCATATGGGCATATGACAATACTAAGAGAAATATCCTTGGCATCCTGACCCTTGCAGTAAAGATTGGCCCAGGTGAAGTTCTAAAGGAGGAAATCGTGGCTAACTATGAAGCCATCTAGAGTCCGCCAGTAAATTAGATGATGAAGAATATGCAATATTTTCTTAGCATGGGACTAGGGAAATACCATCAAGGAGTTCTAAAGTAGCTTAGTTTGGTAGTGAACAAAGGAAAGAATGGTCTTGGATACACTCCTCTGACCACCAAGGGGCAGAAAGTATTGAGGATGACTAGGAAGATCTCCGTCTCTTACTACCCTACCCTCAATGGGTACTTTGTAAAAGAAAAAGAAGATTTCCCTTTCTATGGTAATGTGGAGCCATGGTTTGATGAAATCGTCGCAAAGATCTAATCAGAATTTGAAGTATTTTTCCAAGACGAGTTTGACTGGGTGACTCATGAAATGGAACAACAGAAAATGCTAGTCAAAGAAAGTGATCAAGACAGTTCATCACCGGGATAGTAGAAATTGCACTGACTGAAGATGGGTTCTCCTTTGGCAACCCCATGACACTGATCCAATCCAAGGAATTGCCAACCCCTCAAATGCTCTTGAAGAGGGAATGAGAAAAGAAGATGAGACTCATCTGGAGTCTGCAGCTTCCCACAGATCTGAAAAGACACATCTGCTCCCTCCTACAAGAACCAAGAACCCGAGAGCTACCTGAGCTCAAGCTTGTCCTTTTAGAGGAAGAAGTGCATATGCAAAGCAAAGGAGAGCACAAAGAATGATGGTTTGCATGTCCTGTGCCCGAATCAACTGCAACGGGAAGGTCCGTGAAGGTGGTCAAAGATGTGACTAAGGCACTGGGATGGCATCCCTCAACAGGCTGGAAAAGATGGACTTTATAGAAAGAGGATTGAGCAGTCTCCACCAATTCTCACCTCTCAAAAAGTTTGGCTTCGGAGAACTTGAGGTTGATCAGATCATATTTATGGAGAAGCAGGCACCTATCTGGAAGAACCATTGCACCGTTGAAGAAGTAGCAGCAACTTTCTCAGAAGAAGAAGAAGGCCCTTTGCCTCACCTCCTCATCAATCGAGCCATCGAACCCCTTCTGAACTGGGCATTGGAGAAAACTTTAAGTTTGCTCATACTATTGAGTCAACTAGCCTGAATACCCCTAACAAAAGCATCAAGCCAATTATCAAGTCTATAGTCGAGCCTGTTGTTTATGATTTTGTGTTAGTCTCCCCTCTCCAGGACAGTCCAGTGTCCTTGTATGTTGAGTCTGTTACTCCTTTCATGAATAAAATTTTTGATTCCAAGTATGACTTGCCTCCTTTTTCTAATGATGATCTTAATAAATATCAAGAATCAATAAAACAATGCAAACCAAAGAAAGCCCAACCCATCCTTAAGGACACTTAGGTTCTTAATCTAGGAACCGACCAATGCCTTCGAGAGGTAAAAATTGGCATTACCCTTGATGACAAAGAAGTAGAACAGATGATTATTCTCCTAAAGGAATTCGTCGAGGTAATTGCTTGGTCTTATAATGATATGCCTGGTTTCGACAACATCGTGCAGCATCGATTGCCAACTTACCTTGGGGAAAAGCCGGTAAAACAAAAGCTCTGAAGAATACGACTAAAATGGAGTGAAAAGATCAGAGAAGAGGTTATGAAGCAATGGAATGTAGGGTTTCTACAAGTGGTGAAATACCCCCAATGGTTGGCCAACATAGTACCAGTACCAAAGAAAGATGGCAAGGTACGAATGTGTGTGGACTTCTGAGATCTTAGTGAAGTAAGCCTTAAAGATGACTTCCCATTACCTCACATTGATGTATTAGTGGATAACATGGCAGGGCATGCCTTATCATTTATGGATGGATTCTCGGGATACAACCAAATAAGCATGCACCCAGAAGATCGTGACAAGACAACCTTCACCACTCCATGGGGAACCTATTGTTACAAGGTGATGCCTTTTGGGCTAAAGAACGCCAGGGCAACTTATCAGAGAGCAGCTACGACCATATTATATGACATGATGAACAAATATGTGGAAGTCTATGTGGACGACATGATAGTAAAGTCAAAAGATTGGTAGGGGCATATTCCAGCACTAAGGTGATTCTTTGAAAGAATCAAGAAGTATCAACTAAAGTTGAATTCTCAGAAGTGTGTATTCGGGGCAGCAATAGGAAAGCTGTTAGGTTTTTGGGTGAGTGAAAGAGGCATTGAAGTCGACCTTATCAAGATCGAGGTAATTCAGGAAATGCCCACACCGCGAACTGAGAAGCAAAAACGAGGATTTTTGGATCACATCTAGTATATTAGCAGATTCATAGCTCAGGTGACTACAATTTGTGAACCAATTTTCAAGCTGCTGTAGAAAGATCAGCCTATGGAATAGAATGACCAATGTCACTCTTGACGGTCTTTATTTGCTTTCATCATTCCGCCTCGATTTCTCCTGTACCAACAATATTGCTGAATATGAAGCTTGTGCTTTGGGCTCGAAATTGCTTTGACTATTGGAGTGAAAAGAATCAAGGTTTATGGTGGTTCATCCATCGTTATCTGCCAGACACAGGGAAAGTGGAAGACTAGAGAAGAAAAGTTGAAGTCGTATCAAGAACATATAGAAGAGGTGGTTGAACACTTTGAGAAGATCTCGTTTGAACACTTCTAGAGTGATAATAACAGATTTGCTGATGCCCTTGCAACCTTGGCTTCCATGGTAGAATGCAACCCTGTGGCTAGGGTCTGACCATTCTTGTTAGAACAAAGAAGCAAACCCATTTATCAGAATTCGGTGAACTCTCTCACCACAAATGGTAGATCTTGGTTCGCTCACATAGTGGGTTTCATCAGGGAAAGGAAGAACCCAGTTGAAGCAACTGACAGAGAAAAGAAATTTCTAAGGAGATATGCAACCCAATTTATTCTTCAAGAGGATTTGTTATACAAGAGATCCTATGACGGAATACAGTTGTTGTGTGTAGACGAGGAGCAAGCCATAATCATTATGGAGGAAATTCATTAAGGTCTCTGTGGACCCCACATGAATGCCAAGATGTTATCTAAAAGATCCACAAGCTGGGATATTACTGGAACACAATGGAAGCAGATTGTATGGATTTTGTCAAGAAGTGCCACAAGTGTTAGATATTTGCCAACATCATACGTATCCTGCCACCAAAGTTGCATTCGCTCAGTTCACCTTGGCCATAACCCCAAAACATCCAATGGTCACGAGTTCATCTTGATAACCATTGATTATTTCATCAAATGGGTAGAAGCTCAGTCATATGTGGTCCTCACATCTGCTAAGGTAGCCAAATTCATTCAAGAGGAAATGATTTCTTGATATGGAGTACCTCAAGAATTGATATCAGATCAGGGATCCCATTTTTGGGGCAAGACCGAAAAAATTTGCACAAAGTTCGGTATTAAAAGGCATCGCTCTACCACTTAGAGGCCACATACCAATGGGGCAGTAGAAACAGCCAACAAAAACATCAAAGTCATCCTGCAGAAAATGGCAGAAACACACAAGGATTGGGCTAATAAGTTAACCCTTGCCTTATGGGCATATCGAATTTCTGTATGATCCTCGACGGGGGCAATCCCTTTCTCTTTGGTATATGGGGTTGAGGCGGTTCTACCCGTGGAAATCCTGGTACCATCCCTAAGGGTGCTTCTTGGTAGTCAGCTAACTAAAGGAGAGTGGGTGAAGGCAAGAAATGACAAGCCCAATTTTCTCGATGAAAGGCGTATAAAAGCCATGGATAATCTGAAGAAATATCAATTGAGAATGGCCAGGGCATTTAACAAGAATGTGAAGCCCCGCTACATAGAGGAGGGTGAACTTGTTCTTCGAGAACAAAGAGCCTCAATTCATGACCCAAGAGGAAAATTCTGGCCCAACTGGAGTGGCCCATTCACTGTCAAAGAGATTTTACTAGGCAAAACTGTGAAACTCATAGACCACAACAGCGAAGAAATACCCAAACTGGTCAACATGGATTAACTTAAGAAATTTTATTTCTAAAAGGGTGAACCAACTAATGAACTACGTCAAACCTGATTCCTTTCAAGGGATACGTAGGCAACTGGACATGTGCAAGTGCGGTCTCGACCATCTAAAGGCAATAAATTGGTTCTTCGATTAATAATCAAAGTATCTTAAAAGATCATCATAGTTTCCATCCCCCAAGAATCACCATTTGGCATGCAAGGCCATTAGGTATCTGTCATTCTCCTATAGTCCGTCAATTCTTATCCAAGATTCCATCCCCCAAGAATTGCCATTTGGCATACAAGGCCATTAGGTATCTGTCATTCCCCTATGGTCCATCAATTCTTATCAGGATTCCATCATTTGAAAAAAAATTGCCACTCGACACTAGTTTATCAAGGCTAGTTTATTCCCCATCCTTGATCCGTAAAAAAAAAAAAAGAAGAGCTTGATGCAACAGTGGTAAAGGCTTGTTTGAGTCATTAGCTAATGAGTAATGCTTTGATAAATCATCATATCTCTTTTGTTTTTTATGGTTTCAGAAAAGTCATGAGCTCGTTAGATAAGACATTGAGGAAATGGACTTGGACATGAACATGAGGGCGCCAAGATTGCTAGAATCCATGAATGTGTCATTTCTCAATCGGATCGGGTGTGTGAAATTACATCACCAATTACGCTAGCAGGTGCCTCAACACTGGGATGCCAATCTGTATGTATTTCGGTTTGGATTAGTAGAGATCTACCCGACTCTCAAAGAATTCTGAGTTTGTATGTTATCTCCACCCAAAGGTAGGTTATTCCAACCACCTTTGAAGAAAGATTAATTAGAAGAAATTCAGGACTTCTTCGGATGAAAGAAGAGGAAATGAAGCAATTTGTCAGGTATGGGAAGATTGACATTCTGAAGGTGGCACAGATCTTTGTCCAATATCTACCAATGGGAGGAATCCATCAACAGAGATCACAGGATGCTTATTTACTTTGCATGATAGCTTGCTATATTCTCCGAACTCTCGGGCGTGGTACCCTGTCCATTCTGGTTGAGGTGGTACAACAGTTGAAGAAACATTCAAGGGATTCGATGACATGAGCCATGGCCATAGATTCGGAATAGATCATTATCAGGGAAGTCCTGCTATTTTTTAGATTTGGCTCCTTGAAAAACTAAAGTTAACTAAGCCATTAAAAGGAGGCCCACTCGGAGCTCTTTGCTACCAGGATAAGAGGGAAGTTCCGAAATTCAACCTCATCACTGACTGGGAAAGGTACATGCAAGAAAGGACTGTGCAAGATATAGGGTGGAGGTGCTCAGGGAGGCCACAAAAGGATTTTCTGATGAAGACCCCTGGCTACAATTACATCAGGATGATGGGATTGACTCACACATCCTTTTACTTGCCTACGTACATCAGCCAACAATATGGGCTCGAGGTGATGGACCCAGAGGAGTTAGTGAACTTTCACCCACCTCAAGAGTTGTCTCCCCACCTTGTTACCTACCTATCCTGTTTATGGTAGGAAAGTTTTTCCCCTTTCAATGTAATTCACTTGGTAATAGAATGAGGAAGTATTTGGATTTTTGTGTTATCTTGATTATTCTAATTACGACTTGAGTTGTGGAATTGATTATACCTAAACATTGCAAACCAAAAACAAAAACAAAAGGAAAAGTTTCTCTTTGTGTGAAAGATAGATTTTTATTCATAAGATGCCAAAATAAAAGGGGGAGGGAAAAAGAAAAATACATGTGTTTATACTTGCAGGAACTACAGGAATAGGACCCTAAGGAGTAAAGTCATCATCTGAACCATACTCTAAGTCACCCCTATGGAGTACCGGGGAACCCGCAGATGCTAGTCTAGTTTGCTCCAGCCTTTGTGTCATATCCTGAATCAGTGCATCCTGTTGTGCAATTTCCTGCTTGTAGGAATTGACTTGGCTCTCCAAGGCGACGATCCTTCCATCCTAGGGAATACAGGAAATGATCAAGAAGAAGAATAATGAAAGAAGAAGGGCAAGAGAAAGAGGAAAGTGGGAAATACCTTGGCAAAAATGGTCTTGCATAAGCCATAATGTATCCTCCTGATCTTAGAATAGACCTCCAGAGACACTGAGAAAAAGCATATTAGCCAAAGGAAGTCAAGAGTCAATTGAAGGATGATCAGATACTCATATAGTCATAAGGAATCGGTAGCCCAAGGGAAGCATCTACATTTGTGCTCCGCTCCAGAAGATGAGGGAGGCTGGGGTTGCCATGTTGGGATAGCACCAAGCAGGAAAGCCACAAAAGGGGATGTTGGCTACTCTAAGAGACCCACTAGCACTAGTAGAGGGTCCAGCTTGCGAAGGATCAATAGCACTGACATGCGACTAAACAAAAGAAGGGTCTACATGTCGTGTTCTCCCCTAAAAGAATATCAGTCAAGACCAAAACAAAAAGAAGTTGAAGCATGAAGGAAATACTCAAGAAAGGGCAACATACCATTGGACCATCAAAACCAAGAGGGGTGCATGTTGTCTCCTCCTCCAGGAAGGCTTTGTAGTCCCTATACTTCATCTGCCAAACTCTCATTCTCGTCCGCAAGGATGATCTCTGGGCAATGCGTGGTAGGTGGAGGAAGACAGAGAGAGAGATGTGACTGGAGATTAGACCACTGGAGCATGACTCTCTCTCCCAGGTACCAGACATAGCCTCATATGCCTCGGAATAGGACCCAATTCTCAAATAAGCATCTAGCCATGACAATTTCGTCAGAGTCTAGAAATACGAGAGACTGGAACGACCTCCAAGTGACCTACAAATCCAAGGAAAAGTAAGTACAACACAGGATAAAAGGAAGTTTAGTGTCAAATATGGTGTACCTCAGTAAGACCGTTTATAAGAGAATGAGCAATGGTCCCTGGAGGATGGCGTCGGGCCCTCGGCACTTGATTCTCTCCCCACCTTGTGGCTATGGGGAAGAAAAATGCCTGAGGATCCCTCAGTTTGGGAGCTATAATCTCCAGGTGCTCAAAGCACTAAGGCTGTTTTAAAAGATCAAAGTAAGGAAGTGCAATCCAAATGAATGAAAGCAAATAGGTACAAGGATAAAAAATTACCTGAAGGATGTAGCCCGCTCCTTTGAGACCTCAGTCTCCATATGACAACAGGTCTAGGGTCTGCAAGAGGTATGCATAGGCGGCCCCACCCCAGTCCCAAGAATTTACCTCCTGAAGATCTTAGAAGAAGAATACTAAGCGAATGTCTACTCCCCCTCAGAGGTCACTAAAAAGACATGGACCCACAAAAAACAACAAAAAAACATGGGTCACCTGTGCCATACTACCGGGGTTTACCCATAGGCTGGTTCTCCACCATCATGCACTGATATCCCCAAGACCAATGTGTGTCTGATCAGCTACAATGGTAATACCTATCAAGTCCTCAAACTCCCTGGCTATCGGAGTCTCGGGAAGGGTCATGGGTCTACCCCCAAATGGAACGCCCATCAAGGCTTAAAAGCACAGAGGCGTGATGGTAATCTCGCCAATAGGAAGATGAAATGAGTGAGTACTCGGCCACCACCTCACCATCAAGGCCCCTACCAGTGCCGGATTGAATTTCCAAGTCTCTATAAAAGCTAATCATGTCAAGCAGGAGGATTCAACCATCTCCTTCACTCTACGAGGAAGTATCCTATACCATGACCGAACCATGTTCTGGTGGCCATACAGGGCCAAGGTAGGTGGTTCCCTCCCCTCATGCTAATGTAAATAAAGAATATATATAAAAAAAAAACAAAAAACAACATAAAAATAAAAAGATAGTAAAAAAAAGAACAAAACAAAAATAAAGACGAGCAAAAATAAATGAGCAAATGTAAAGACTTACCCAAGAACCCTATATGGAGTTGCAGATATGGTTCCGACTATTGTGAAGAGTCTACCCAGAGTACCAATCGGCCAGGCCCTCATCCCTTTGGGAGGAACTACTGCAACCCTCCAGCTGGATTTCTCCACAAGTCTTTCTCTTTCTTCTTTCAACCATATTTTCTAAAATCACAAAAGAGCCCTAAGAAGTTTTTCAATTTGCATAAAAGCCCACAGGAATGTCAAAATTTCCAAATGACTCCTTTCTCAAGAACTATGAAGATCTTAAAGAGAAATATGAAGAACTTAAAGGAAAACCTGAAGATCTTCGGAAAAAATTTGAAGAAACTCGGAAAGATGCAAAATGGTTCGGATCTTCAAGAAGATTTCAACAACCCAAACTCACTCACTCAAAAATTGTTCCCCCACTCAAAAAAGTTAGAATGAGGAATAAACAAGGGGGGAACCATTTTATCGGTAATTTTTTTTTAAGATTCCAAATCAAGGCTCAAAGTTCAAAGTTCAAATTCCAAGATTCTAAATCAAGAACCAAGTTTCATGGTGGCCCAATTTCATTGACCCAGCCCCAGGTGGCCCAATCTCATTAACCTGGCCCTTGGTGGCCCAATCTCATTGAACCAGCCCCAGGTGGCCCTATTTCATTGACCTGGCCCCAGGTGGCCCAATTGCATTTACCTGGGCTCTGGTGGCCCAATCTCTTTGTATCGGCTAGAGTGACCTATTCTCATAGACCAAACACCCTGAATTGGCACATGCGAAGCCCAGTTAAGGAAAATCCAAGAATCAAATGTTTTTGCCTGTTACAAGATTGGAAGAGCAGCGAATTCCTCCCTTATAACCATCAATCCCAAATAGCCCAGCCTGGTTCAAAAGAACTTGCCTGGAAGACCAGATAGTCCAGCCCAATTTGAAAGAACCCACCTGGAAGACCAGATAGCCTAGCTCGGTTCGAAAGAACTTGCCTGGAAGACCAGATAACTAGCCCATTTGAAAAACCCACCTAGAGACCAAATTCCCTGGACAGGCACATGTAAAGCCCATCTAAGGAAAAATAAAAGATCAAAGTACTAACATCTTTTACAGGATTGGAAGAGCAGCGAATTCCTTTCTTACAATCGACAGCCCAGGTAAGTCCTAAAACTCTAAAGTAGTTGAGAGATATTATCTGGTACATTTTTCAACTTCTTCATTCATGAGCAAGATGATGGTAGTACATGCTCTGGGTGACAAAATGTGGTCATTCTTTTCTTTGCCATTTGGTCGTTGGCACAGGCCTCGGCTAAAGAGGGGCATTCTATAAACACCCAATTTTTTCACCCTCCTCCAGCTATGATAAAATGTGGATCTTGGATGCGACTTCCTACTTCCAATCAACAGAGATGATGATTGACCAAAATAACCCGAAAACATTCCCCACCTATCTTAAAATCCTGGAAACCCCCACGCGGGAGAGAAGAGGGTCCAAATTTGACTTTTATATACAAATGAATCTAGTCAATTTGATTATACAGATGGATAGTACTCGAAAATATGATTCCGACGATGTATGGCACTTTAAAAATCAGACCGTCAGATCTCCCGTAATCGTCCTCAAAAAATTATGTTTTCCCGTACGTATGTTGTGCACACTAGAAAGCCTGCTGGAAACCTAGAAAAATTCCCTACCAACCCAAATACCCCAAATTCATCCCCTACTTGAAAACCCTAGAAACCCCTGTTCAGGAGAGAAGAGGGTCCAAATTTGACTTATTATATATGAAGGAATCTGATTAATGTGACCATACGGATGGATAGTACTCGGAAATACGATTCTGACCATATATAGTATGTCAAAATTCGACCATCGGATCTCCCACAATTGTTGCCAGAAAATTCCATAATTAGTGCATGTTACGTGCACTGGCCAATAGGCCAACCCACAAGCATGCTGCGGGCGTTGACCAGTAGGCCAGCCCGCATGCCTGCACACACCCCCGCCTACTATAGCCTGTATGCCCTCGCTAGCTATTGCCAGCACCCCTGCTTGCTGCAACCTGTGCCTGCTGCTGCCCAGCCTATGCATTGTTGCGGGCCAACCAGTGCATTATGCCCACCCATGCTGCTTGCCTTGCATGCCATATGCTGCACACCCTTACACATTGCCCGCACACCCTGTGCACATTGCTTGCCATCTCGTGCAGTAGTGCCTGCCATACCCCGTGCACTTCAACCCAACCTTGTGTGCCACCGTTGGCGGCCGAGATTTGCGTTCCACTGGCCCAGTGGGTTAAGAAATTTCCTCTTCACCCATTTTTATGTATGCACTACTCCGCTGGCATACCCTACGTCGTAACCTCCTATTAGTCTAAAAACCCACTTTTTGCCCCAATTGGCTAAATTTTTTCTCTACTCCTGTTTGTCCAAAAACTTGCTTTTTACCTATTGGCTAAAATTTCTCTCTCCCCCTGTTAGTCCAAAAACCCCTTTTGCCCATTGGTTAAAAAACCCTTTTTACCCACTTTAGTCCAAATCCCCCTTTTGTTCAGTGGTTAAAAGAATTCTCTCTCCTCCCCTTGGGCCCGAAAATACTATAAATACCCTCGTCCTTTGGATTTAGAGACAAAAAAAAAAAAAAAAAAATCACAACCCCACTTAGGAAGTGAATCTTTGCCCTCTCTCCTCCTCCCCTCCCCTCCCCCTTTGAGTTTCTTTGGGTCTTCGGAGCTATCTTCATCAAGATTCAAAATTTTGTTCAGATCTTCGAAGTATTCTTCGGGAACTTGAAGATCTTCAATCCAAGTTTGTAGTTAAATCCATTTTTTCCAAATATAGCATGTTTTTGAGTGTTCTTGATCTTTACCGAAAGTAGAAATCCCTCCCCCTTAAGGTTCTTCGGGTCTACGAGGAGATCTTTGTCAAGATCCGGAGTTCTGTTTAGATCTTCAAAGTATTTTTCGGGGCTTTGAGGATCTTTAATCCATTTTTAGGTCAATCCATTTTTTTTCCAGAAATAGCCATTCCCAGTTGAAGCTCTGTCCGAGTGCCCTTAAAATTTTTCCAAAAATAACCCCCAGCAGAAGCTCTTTCCGAGTGCTCTTGGAATCTTTCCAGAAACAGTCATTCCCAGTGGAAGCTCTAATGGAGTGCCTGATTTGTGTAAATTAAGTCTCCATATTTATCCATAGATCATTCCCCAAACTGAATTCTTCATTTTTTTTTTCATCTTGCTAAATTACTTCTTCCTTAACAATTCTCCACATTTTCAGGCTTCTAAATCCTTTGTTATTCATATATGCCTTTTCTATTGATTACGTAATCTTAGCTTTGAACAGCCGATAGTAAGCATCAATCGCCCTATTAGGCCATTGATAACTTACCCTGTAAGTCTAGAACTCAGTAGTTCATTCTGGCTAAACCGGCAGGACACAACCGATGGGAGAGTTCCACGACCGATCGGTTAGTTTGCCAATTTTTACTGTACTTATATAGTACCCGAGAGCGATTTTAATCACTCTCAAACTCTCATTTCTCCCTCATTTAACACCGGTATGCCGCCAAACTTTAATCTAAGCTTCTCCTAACTATCTCCCATCAATTTTCTTACTCTCCACTACTCCAGGTATGTTTAGTTTCTAGTATTTACCCAGCCTAGGTGAATATTTCATTGTTTAGGGAAATTTTCTAACCTAGGTTACCTTCTCTATAGTTATCATTCTTTTATGCAATTTCTTGCTTTTCTTACAATCTCTTTATCACACATTGTTGTATTTATTTGTTGCATTGTATTTCCCTGCTTTATTGTGGTTATCTAGGACATCATGACTACAGATAGAGTTACCCATAGCAAAGTTGCTACAATTCACTTCATGTCCCAGCCTTTGATCGTAGAATGCCCTATCATCACTCATGATCTTCGAGCATTCAAAGTAAAGGAGAGGTTCGAGGCCTTGAGTTGGGAGGCTATCTTGAAAGTGGAAGAAGATGTTCACCCCAGACTAGTTAGGGCATTCTCCTACAATTTAACCGGCATACACTTGAGCAATGGCGAATATAAGATTACTAGCAATGTAGGTGGTAGAGACATATCCCTAACTACTGCCAAATTCGGATGTATCATTGGGATATCCAATGAGGGAAATCAAACTTATTGCCTTCTTAGAACTACTTCCCATGGATTCTACAAGGATATGGAGATCAGTTTGCTAAAGGCCGTAGTCACAGAGGGTGGTGAGGGCAACTGGGCTCAGATAGTAAATTGGAAGCCTTCCCCTAAAGAGTTGTGTAGAATCATACAATACAACTTTCTCCCTATTAGCGGCCATTTCAGCGAGGTATCTTTGAAGCAGGCTTACACATCCTTTTGTATCTATTTAGGGGAGTGAATTAGTTTACCTTATTTAATGTGAGGCATATGGTGCACCGGGCTTATCACCCTACTAATGGTCATCTATTCTATAGTAGGATTCTGACCAAGTTGTTCAAGCACATAGGACTCTGTTTAGTGGGTGAAGAGAAGAGAGATTCTCATGCCATCCCTTTTGATAGGGACATTTTAGAGAGGATACAACTTCATGAGTATGCAGGCAATCATGTGGATGAGGCACCTGCAGCTAAGGAGGAGGAGTCAGAGAGTGAGAAGGACCGAGAGCATGATGAGCTGCATATGAGTGACGATGAGCTGCATGAGGAGGAATTATAGCATAGTGATGAGGAAGTACACATGGAGGAGCTCTATGAGGAGCAACAGCAGACAGAGAGTTGAGGGAGGGGTACCACCCAGGGATGAGGAGCAGCAGGAGGATCCCCTAAGAGACTTCCATATCAGTGATGTGGAAATGGGTCTCAATGGATTCACCATTGATGAGATTGAGAGCCTAGAGGCATAGCTTCCCTGTGTTCCAGAGGAGAGCAGTCATGACACTATCCCTACTGTGGGTATTCCTCAGGCCACACAGACTACTCATGATCCTAGCCAGGCTTCGTTCAAGATAGCTCCATCAACTACCCATACTACCACTTCGACTGGAGGTGAGTCTCATTCGTACTTACTATATACTTACTATAATATTTGGTTTTGGTATGTCACCTCTGTGGCTAACTTTTATTTACTTCTATTGTTCAGATACCTTGACTTTACAAGTGGTGATGGAGTCCATGGAGAAGGGATTCACTAGAGTCACCACCAGTTTAGGTTTGCTGACATCCAAGATTGACACTCTAAGCTCCAGGGTAGAGGTAGTAGAGGCTGCTTTAGATGGATGGGAAGAGTGTTTGAACATTCCACCAAACTACAGACCTCCCCACTACCGATCACTTGTACAATAGCAATGGGATGCGGCTTCTACTAGTCGTCAGTAGTAGAGTTCAGTTCTTATCCTATAGTTGTCTATATTCTTTTTTCGTCACCCCCTTTTTGTAACCAACTGGCTTAGATCAGCCTTCTTAATATAATTTGTGGTTGTAAGTAAGAAATCTTAACTATTCCGATGTAATTTTCCCCCAATTTGTACTTATGGGGTGTCTTTCTCTTTCTTTCTTTCTCTTACAGTTTTATGATCTATTGTATATATTACTTTACATGTTGTAATCTCTTTTATGTAATGAAGCATTTCCTTTGGTTTCAATTTCTTTCTATGTTCTCCTATCTTTAATCCAACTTATGTGTTTTATCTTTAAGATTTTATTATATACTATTTAGTCATCACAACTCCTAAAAGTTCAAGTTAGGTTATATTACTACGGAGCATCCCGCTCTGATACCACTCTGTCACGCCTTGCCCCATATATGGCTAAGGTATGCAAAACTGGATTCTCAACCCAGAACCTTTGCCACATTGTGCCACAGATCGTCAATATTACACCCACTACCATCCACTATCACAATAATCACCCGCAAATATCGATCACACCATCTATGGTTGTAGATGTAAGATTGACCTCTGAGCCAACGGCATTGGATAGAACCTCGACTACACCATGCCGCAGATTGTCACTATTACACCCACTACCATCCACTATCACAATAATCACCCACAAATATCGATCACACCATCTATAATTGTAGATGTAAGACTGACCGCTGAGCCCATGGTACTGGACAAATCCTCGGCCACACTATGCCTTAGACTGTCAGCATTACTTCTACCACCATCGACTGTCACAATAGTCATCCACAAATCTCGATCACATCCAAGTCAGTAAAGCATGCATTGTGTGAAAATATATAATTTGATATAAAACAGACCCATAACACAGATATCTCCACATACACATGTGCAAGCAAAACCAAAACATATAAGAAACACTTCATAAAATACACCAAACACCCACTCACTTGATTTCCCAAATCTACTGTTCGTCGATGAATTCCCAATCAACTGTATCCTCACTGAGTACATTATAGGTTCCTAAGTAACCATTGTATGTTTGAGTTAAATTTTATTGTTATTAATCTTTTACAATTCTTACTTCTCAAATATCAATTGGATTTGTATTCTAGAATCCTTACTCTGCTGATAAGAAGCACACTAACCTCAAGCACACTGACCTCAAGTCAGTATTCCACCCTAGCTGACCAAGCTAGTGTATCAATCTAGCTTTCCTAAGTCTGTGTAGGTCATTCACCTAACCTACACTACCATTGGGGCTTATTCTTGGTAGATTGAATTGAACCTCCAGATTCTTAAGTCATAATTACCTTGTAGGATATGTCTCTATTAGCACTGGTTTATGAATATACTTGGATAGGGTCCCAAGCATTGGTAAGGGCAGTACTGACATTTCACAACTCAACACCCTCCATTGCATATTCTTCCCCTATTTAGATCATAAATCATGCCTTTACATGGCTTAACTCTACCCCTCCTGGTAAAACTGTGCCAGGAAATTTCCAACCTCTACAATGCATCCTACCCAACTCCAATAAATTTCTTACACCTTCCCAGTCCATTTCCCTGCCATATTTGGTCTTTGGGGTGTCTTATTAGGTCAATTAAGTCTCTGTTTACCCAATTTGCTCCCTGGGAGGGCTAACTAAATTTTCTGCCTGTCCCTGGGTACAATTGGAATCATGTAGGGATCAATCCCACCTTCAATTACCATTAATTTCACTTGATTGGAGAAAGCCCTATGGTTTAGGTTTTCTAGGACAAACCCTCAGCCAATTGGGTTCTCAATAGGTTAAGAAATTTGGGGCTTTTGCTGTGGGAGACTATTCTGGGTTCCCACAGGCAAATTCCCTCACCCAAATTTCCATTTTAAACCTAACCCCCTTGGCCTATTCCTATTTTAGTTCAATTCACTGGGTTGGGTTAGGGTTGTACCTTCCCAGTGTTCCTGGGGTATGCAACCATTTCCACCAGAAGCTGTACAACTTCGGGTTCATTTCCCAGTTATGGCAACACTTTGGCAACATTGAGAGGTGCATGGCAGCAGCAACAGCAGTACTACCGATGTTTCTTTGGTCATTGTGTATCAATAGAGCAATAGTAGAAGCAGCAGCAAGAGCAACAACAACCTAGCTGCAATTTGCCCCCTTCTCTTCACTTCCTTTCCTCTTTCTTCTTCCTCTTTTCCTTTTTTTTTTCCTTTATTCTCTGTGTTCTTTTCTATTCACAGTAGCATAAGGAGAGAAACAGTCGACTCCCCCTGTCACACCCTGCCCTCCATATGTTACAGGCATGAGGCATTGGAATTTTCAATCCAGTCAGCCAACCAACACCTAAGATCCGGATGCAGGTAATAACCAAACCCACAACTAACTCAACTATAAAATTAGAGTATAAGTAAAATTCCATAAAGGTCATAATGTACATGTGGTGATCAGCTGCAATGATAACTTTATAATATCACAGGCCCATTAATAATTCTTCACAGGTTACAACAATTTACATAATACCATTTACATTTAATGTTTAACAATCTCATTCTATTCTCTGCTTCAAACTTCAACACTTATGGAGGAGTGAGGATGGGGGGTAAGCACGGGAATTCTCAGTGAGGGGTTGGGGCAAAAAAGTATACAAGTATACAAATTTATAAATAATAAATAATCTTAAGTAGTGCATCTCATGTCTACAATCACATAAACATATAAGAATCATACACAACAAATAATCTTGACACATTATGACACATGTCTTCACCACCAATTCACTCAACACACTGCAACTCAAGTACCAATCATCAATTCACATTGTAGCATCCATATGATTCATTTATTAATCTAATTCCATTCTAATTACTAAGTCTCACCGTATGGATTAAGTTCTATAAGCAACATAGGTGGCATTCCCTACCCTGTACATTGGGTCTTAGGAATACAAGCTTGTTGCAAGCAAGAGCTAGACAGTCCCGGTCAGAGCCTCGATCCCCTGGCTAACACCTAAATAGAAACCCCAACATCATGGTTTCGATCAGAGTCTCGGTCCCCCATATGTCTGACAGCCATGCATATGCTACACCATACCATGATGTGCCCTCTCAAGATACAGTACATCGTATCCGGGGTGTAGTAATCCTACACGACATACCACCGAGTGGGATTAACCAATACCTGACCCCTATTGGCAAGGGGTTATAGCACTAGGGTTGTGTGCCTAATCATAAGCAAACTACATGCAAGAGTCATCCAATATGTATTTGTGACTATAGTTGCAAGACTGATCTCTGAGCCCACGGTACTGAAAACGCACCTCGGCACACCGTGCCACAAACCGTCAATATTGCATCTACTTCCACAAACACGCACATATAGTTCTAGTAGTAAGACTGATCTCTGAGCCCATGATATCGAAAACACACCTCGGCCACACCATGCCACAGACCGTCAATGTTACACCCATGCCCTAATCTAATCTAATTTGAAACTGTTGTGACAGGCCTTGGATCAGAGATCGAAAGTACGACCAGGTTTTGGCTCTTGACAGTGCATTGCTGAAGGGGTAGAGATGACCCCACATGTTCATACATTTCATGACCATCTAACTAGAGGGGATTCATACCTTTCAATCCCAGACGGTAAGTGACCTAACTCCCCACACTTGATTTTTGGCACGCATTATAATTGTCTAAAGGCCTTGAGCATGTTCGAGGGAACCCACCCGTGTAAGGCCAAACCATGGGATAGCAAGCTGTCTTGGCCACCGGAAATAAGCCATTGGAAGCAGCCTGGGCCTGAATTTGGTGCCTATTTTTGGTGGGTTGACAGGCTGCTGTCGAGGTTTTGATGCCCGTGGTTCCTGGCACTTGCATCGTAAATGACTTCGAATGATCCCAAATCATCCTCCACATTTTTCTCATGATGTGAGCACCTTATGTACCTAAATGGGTGAGTCCTTGTGTCCCAAATTTCATTCAACCCAATTGGTTCAAAAGAGGTCCAAACCAAACAAACCCTTAAGGCTCACTTAAGTTATAAGTTGGGAAATGAGGATTCATTTCCTCATTTTCCTTATGCCCAATGTAGGAGTGGAGAGAAAGAGGAGAGGAAGGAAGAAGAAGAGGAAGAAGAAGGGGATTGGAGGCCTACCTTGGTGCCGACTGCCGCCTTGTTTCCTGAATCGCTACCGGAGGTAAGTACAACCTCCCATGCCACTCTCTCTCTTCATTTCGACCTAGACAAAGCTAGGTATGGATGGAATCATGATGTACAAACTATACCAAGGTTGTAGAATGAGTGTTGTACCCTTCCAATGTGGTTGCTGAGCTCGAACCAAGCCCAGTGAGCTCTGGCAACATGTAATGCCAAAAGACCAACTACGGTATCGATCGTTAGATCGATAGATCTCCCAAATGGCTTAGTGGAATAATAATTTTCTTGGCTTAGAATGATGCTAGGAATATCCCCTATAAAATCCATGGAACAAATCCCGAAAATCGGGCTTAAGCCAGAAAGCCCCAGTTCCAATTAGACCTTTCAGTGTCCACCAGAAATATGGCACAGGAAACAATGTAGCTGTTTTCGGTGGGTTGTTTCCGGTGGACATATGAGCCTTAAGTGCTCTCTGTCACCTCCACTGGAAATAGGACTGATATTTCCGGTGGAAATGCCCTATTTCCAATGGGGTGTTTCCGATGGCAGTACTGTCACCTAAGAACTGTGTCTGTACCCCTTGGGGGTGACCTGTGTGGGTCCCTCCCGATGTTTTTGATACGTACTAATGTATGATTCCATTTGTGTTTAGTACAGTGATGCACACATGGCCCAAAGCTAGAATTGAATTGATCAATCTGTGGCCATACTTGAACCCAAACACACCCGATCGTAAAACAAGTAAGGGATGGATTGTGTTTATTTCTAAAATGTTTATTATCATTAAATTGCTCACATGTTTAGAATTATATATTTAATTGTAATTATTCGAATACGATTATGATATGCTACATTGTCATTTTACGATTTTGAAATGAATTGTATGGAAATGTATAACGTGATCCGGTGTGGCCGAGGTGGTATCAGTACCGTGATCGCCGTGTGTTTGGATGTGTGTGTGTGTAAGACATGATCCGATGTGGCCGAGGTGGTTCCGGTGCCGTGATTTCCGTATGTATGTTGAATTCATGCATTGATTATGTGCATTAGAGTTAGTTATAGTCACAGGTTACACTTTGTAGCCAAGATCTCGCGGTATCGTGTACCCCGAGATTACATTTGGAAATGGATACACTTCGTGGCCGAGGTCTTACCGGTGTTGCGTAGTCCATACTCAACTGTGATATGTATGCTAGATTAGGTAAACGGTCTCGGGTTACACTTTGTGGCCAAGGTCTCTCTGTTATCGTGTACACGGGATTGTATTTGGAGATAGATTACACTTTATGGTCGAGGTCTCTTCGGTATTGTGTAATCCATACTAACTGTATCATTATGAAGGCATATAGTATACATATGGCTAGGTATCACTCTCTATGCCATGCACCCTTGCCAACAGGGGTTGAGGTGTTGGATAACCCATTGTGGTATGTTTGATGTGTCTTTCCGAAGTGCCACTCCCACGGTACGATGTGATTGTTGCTAGAGGCAAGAACCTGCCCGACGTGGCCGATGTGTTACCGGTGTCGTGACTTCCAGGAGAGGGTTATTAAGGGTTTGCTGGGTGACCCATGGATGCATACGGGGACCGACAGGCTTCTAATCAAGGCTAAGGTTTGTATCATTGCATTGTCAATGTTGTTTTCAAGATAAAGGACGCAGCCTAATGTGCCGTAGTAGCATTTACCAAACTTAGTTTGTATTGTTAGGTGGATAATAAATAAATAAACTGCATCATGAGCATCATGGAATATGTGTTTAATTTCCACAATCATGCATCATAAATTATTACTGCTATTGTCTTGCTTGGATGTGTTTGACCTCACCCCTCACTGAGCGAGTTGGGAAGCTTACCCCATATATACACCCATTTTTAGATGATGATGCAAGTACCATGGTGCCAATGGCGGGTGACCCAGTATCTTCTAGGTCAGAGTATGGTGTGAGCAACTGGTTGGTGCCAGAAGCGGAGGAGCATGATCAGGATTGTGCTTACGATCACTGTGCTTACATTGCACTATGAGATTGTACATCATCTTTTGATACTTTTGGATATTGTTGTGGATTGTATATTTTCTTGAGATTATATTATATGTCATAGATGAATGTAATAGAATAACTCGGTTATTGCTATTATATTACCATTAGATGTTTCCCCATTTTATTTATAATTCCACTACTATACTCTAATTCCGCTGCTTATGTTGGGTTGGGTTGTGTTGTGAGATTGTGAAAATGTTAAGGTACTGCTATCAGAGATCCAGGTAGGCTGTAAGATAGGTACGTGTCTTACTCACACCACCAGTATTCCAAATGGTAAATTGGGTCTGCCGGGAGTGGGGTGTGACAGCTATGGTATCAGAGTGCGATGCTCTGCCTTAACTCACAATCTCAGCCAAACCATGACTTTGGAGAAATTAGGATTAAAAAAAAATCTCAAGACAATAATAATAGAAATTACACAATTAGGAGACAAGTATAGGTGTTAAAGCCAGTTCATTATAATAAAGAATTTTCATACACAGCTTACACTTTCATAAGAAAAATAGTAACTCAAAGCAAGAAATCCTAACTAGCCTAAGTCTAGGAAATTGAACAACTGAAGCTAATGACATAATGTAAAAGTTCAACTAAACCTAAAACATCAAACTTAAATAAAACATGGAAAGAGAAATCCTAAAAGCTACGATGGTAAACATGCCACTACTCTTGCTGCTCTTGCCACTGCTACTACTGGTTCTGTCCTTGGCCCTGAGCCTGGTTCAGACCATGCATTCCTGGAGGAGGCACCGGAATGCCGAGGTGGAAGACCATCGCCTGCATCTAACCCTCTAGAGAGGCCACTCTATTATCCATAAGACAATAGGTCCTGTCCATGCTCTCGAGGTAGCTGTCTATGCTCCTCATCAGTGACATAGTGGTATCCATACGGGCTGTAACATCATTAAGACCATAAGGCCTCGCACCCCTAACACTCCAAGATGTAGAAGCCGCCATAGAACCCATAGCCTGGGGATCAGGTGATGGAGCCCCACCAACCCCAGCAGCTTCTCCTCCTGCCCCACCAGCACCTCCACCAACATCACTGGCACCACCACCCTCTACCTCCATAGGCTGCTAACCCTCTCCTGGAATAGGTGTCACCTCCCTCAAATCTATGGTCATCTTCCTCAGAGAGTCTTGGTTGAAGTCTGTGACCTCTTCATCTAATCGAGCCTCTCCCTCTAAGTCCACCCCAAAGCGGCGGAAGATGTCAGTGAGTATCCTTCCATAGCATAGGCTTCCCGCTCGACGATCCACTCCTTTGGATCGAAGTACCATGGTCCATATAAGGAGACAAGGGAGATGTATCTGCGCCCCCATGTACATGCAGTATGTCACATAGGCTTGTAGGGCGGATACCTCATCATAATGTCTGCAAGTGGGGAGGACATTCAGCTGAATCGCACAACAGACAACCTTTGGAGTAGCAAAATAGTTGACTAAACGGTTCCATCCCTTGGCTTCCTTAGTCAGCATGCCATTGATCTCCTAAAAGGTATCGGGACTTTGAAATTCATATGCCAGAGTCTGAGGTGGACAGTACACTATGTCACCGGCATTGCTAACCATCAGAATATTGGCCTATTGCTCCATGTTAGAGGAGATCTCCACCCCCTTCATATAGGAGGTGATCCGCATCTCTTTAGTACCCCAGTTCATGCACTGTAAGTTCGAGTAGAACAGCCTGACTAGTGTGGGGTAGTAGTATCTATTGGGTTTTAAGATACAGTACCACCCACCTCATCAAACCGTTGATGAAGACGGAATGTGTGGAAGTCATTGGTCCTCACATAGACTCCCGGGTCCACATTGCGGCGCTCAAAAAGTTCCCAATGGTCTTGCTCAGCCACAGAGCGGAATACAACAGGGTTGAACTGCTCAGTGGCATCTTGCTCCTCTTATATAAGAGCACGTCGGGTACGTACACGGTGTCCAGACATCGTTGCAAGATGATTCCTAAGGATTTGGAATGGAAAACCTAGTTAAATGGATGAATGCAAAACTCACAGAGAAGACAATCATAAAAACTAGGTAACAGAGAGAAAACATAACTTGGATGCGAATGCGGCACCAATCAATCGCAAAATAGCCAGAAGAAGGTAGAGAATGGATAGCAAAATACTTCTTGGCCTTTTCCACACCTTTCTCACAAGAGCAAATAGGGTTTTGTGTGAAGAAGCCAAGACCCGAGCTTATTTATGGCCGATTTGGTGCCACCAGAAATAGCCCCTGGAAACACTGGGCATGATTTCGGTGAAGAGAAAAGTTGGGTGGTTTTTTGCCTCTGTTTTGCCCACCGAAAATACCACTGATATTTCCGATGGATTAAACTATATTTCTGATGGTTTGACTCCCTGTTTCCAGTGGACTCTTTGGAAAATAAGTCATTTTATTTTTCAAATCTAAGATTTTATTTGATTACTTTAATGGGGTACCCCTTTGGGATACATGTGCGATCGGATCTTAATATGTGTGACCCCACTTATGTATGCCTTAACCCTAATTTTGCCTATTGTATATGTGTGGGACCCACTATGCATGCGTGTGTTCCGATTTACATGCAGCCTTGTTTATGCATCTACACTAATTGGATTCCTTCACAAGAATCATGTCATGCCAGAACACCCGATCCCAATCCCAATCATGCCCATTGCCTCCCGCTTCCCCTACACAGAATCAGGGTAGACCCCGTAATGCACCTCCTGCTCCACCTGTACTTACAACCCAAGATGTGGCATCCATCATAAATAACATGATGCAGGAAGTGGAAGAAAGGCAAAACCAATTTATGATCGGGATCGACAATAGAATCCAAGCGGCAATGGAAGCCCGCAATGCACCGCCCACACCTCCTACTCAATCGGCACATGTTCCAATACCTGTTGGATCGGCTACCCTTTAAACATCTGGTGGGGCACAAGTGCATGGGCATGTGCAAGACCCGATGCCAGAACAAGCTCAAGCCCATGTAGAGGGTTGGACAGACTTGACAAAAAAGATGGAGAAGTTTCAACGACTTAGGCCCCCATGTTTCTCCAAGGTGGGGCAAGACCCGTTGTATCCATCAAGATGGATTGGTGGAATGGAGAAGGTTTTTAGACTGATGGATTACATTGATGAGCAAAATATTTTGTGTACAGGCTATCAGTTACAAAATGAAGCAGATGATTGGTGGAGTGCCACCGAGCCTATTCTGAGGGCTAGTAACCCGAATCTCACTTAGGCAGACTTCAAAAGGGCCTTCTTTGAGTACTATTTTCTAGAAAGCTTCTGAGATAGGAGAGAGAGTGAGTTCTCTTAGTTGGTTCATGGTTTTCGGTCAGTGCTCAAGTATCAGCAATGCTTCGAGGAGCTATTCCATTTTGATCCTGAGCATCTCAGAGGTGATAGGGCTAAAGTGAAGAAGCTTGAGAAAAGGTTGAGGCCAGATATTGGGTCAACCATTGTGGGGTTGAAACTGCAAACCTATGCTTAGGTGGTCTAAGTGGCCAAGTCTATTGAAGACCGGCATAGGGATAACTACACGGCTCAGCAAGGAATGGGAAAGAGGCCAATGGGATCTACTGATTCTAGGGGAGGCAGCAAACCTTTCCGAGTGCCTTATGTCAACCCAACTCCAACGTAATTTAGGAGGCCTGATGCTAGTCAGAATTCCTAGCCCTCCCGATCTAGTGCTGTATCTCAGTCTTTGGGATCGAGCCTAAGATGCTTTCATTGTGATCAGCTGGGCCACATGGCGAGGACATGCCCCCACCGAAGGCCAGGTGATGCACCCTACACTATGCCACCTAGGCCCCAACAGAGATAGTCAGTCCCTAGATCAGCACAACACCTATAGGCCAAAGACCACAGGGTAGAGTGTTTACTGTGACTGCAGAAGATGCTGAGGCTGCACCCGGTGTAGTGATAGGTACATTATTGATATCATTATTGCCTGCACATGTATTATTTGACTCAGGAGCCTTGCATTCGTTCGCGTCACCGACATTTGAGAAGAAGATGAGAATTCCACCTAAGGGACTGACTCAATGTTTGGATGTGAGCACCCCTACAGGAAGTGTGGTGGGTTTGAACTATGTTTATGAGCCTTATCCAGTGACCATAGGTGATCATGAGTTGAATACTCACTTGATTGAGTTGGATATAACCAACTTCGACGTGATTTTAGGAATATACTGGTTGTCCGCATACAGAGCCAGTGTGCTATGTGTAAAGAAGGCTATCATTTTCAGACTGCGTGATGATGATGAATTTGTGTTCCCAGGGGATAAGCCCAAGAAACCCAAGAAAGTTATCATATGCACACTCCAAATGAAGAAGCCACTGGACAAGGGATGTTAAGGATACTTAGCATCTGTGATGGCTACTGAGATGGAGATTAGGCCATTGATCGAGCTAGATATGGTGAGGGAATTTCCTGATGTATTTTTGGATGACTTTACAGGTTTGCCACCAGACCGAGAGATGGAATTTGCTATAGACCTACTCCCTAGCTCGGCACCAATGCCAAAGGCCCCTTACCGCATGGCCCCCACAGAGTTGAAGGAATTATAGGTGCAACTTCAAGACCTTCTGAAGAAGGGATTCATTAGACCTAATGTGTCTCTATGGGGAGCATCGGTATTGTTCGTCAAGAAGAAAGATGGAAGTATGAGATTGTGTATCGATTACT
Source organism: Macadamia integrifolia (assembly GCF_013358625.1). Taxonomy (NCBI): domain Eukaryota; kingdom Viridiplantae; phylum Streptophyta; class Magnoliopsida; order Proteales; family Proteaceae; genus Macadamia; species Macadamia integrifolia. The sequence goes on along the minus strand of NC_056561.1, from coordinate 19,090,347 downwards.
GGGAGCTTAATAAGCTAACCATCAAGAACCAGTATCCTTTTCCAAGGATAAATGATTTGTTTGATCAGTTGGAGGGTGCCAAGGTGTTCTCCAAGATCGACCCTAGATCGGGCTACCACTAGCTCAGGATCAAGGATAGTGATGTCAGTAAGACAGCCTTCAGATCAAGGTATGGACATTACGAATTCTTGGTAATGTCATTTGGGTTGACCAATGCACTGGTTGGATTTATGGATATGATGAACCGGGTATTCCAGGATGTCTTAGATAAGTTTGTGATAGTATTCATTGATGACATTTTGGTCTACTCCAAGAGTGCAAAGGAACATGCTGTTCACCTGAGGTTAGTACTGCAACGACTGAGAGAGAAGCAACTCTATGCCAAATTCAGCAAGTGTGAGTTTTGGTTGTCATAAGTGGCATTCCTAGGCCACATTGTTTCAGCCAAGGGTACAGAGGTTGATCCAGGCAAGGTGAAGGAAATTCTAGAATGGGAGACTCCCAAAATGTGGTAGACATACGTAGTTTTCTGGGATTGGTTGGATACTACAGGAGGTTTATCTAGAACTTCTCCCACATTGCTACTCTGATGACCTAACTCATATGGAAGGGTGTATAATTTGAGTGGTCTGATGCTTGTGAGAAGAGCTTCAAGGAGCTAAGGTGAAAGTTGGTATCAACTCTTGTTTTGACTATCCTGATCGGTACAGGTGGTATGGTTGTTTATAGTGATGCCTCCAAGCTGGGATTGGGTTGTGTATTGATGCATCACGGGAAAGTCATTTCTTATGTATCTTGTCAGTTGAAGGATTATGAGAAGAGCTACCCCACCCATAATTTGGAGTTGGCAGCCATAATTTTTACATTGAAAATCTAGAGACACTACCTGTATGGTGAGAAGAGTGAGATCTTTAGTGACCATAAAGCCCCAAGTACTTCTTCACCCAAAAAGAGCTTAACATGAGACAGAGGCGTTGGTTAGAGCTGACGAAGGATTATGATTGTACTATCCACTATCACCTAGGAAAGGCTAATGTGGTAGCTGATGCACTTAGTCAAAAATCCCAGTCACTAACTATTGCATCACTGACCACCAATGAGTATCTCCTAAGGGAGGCCAGAAAACTAGACTTGGAGCTATTAGTAGAGGGTGTTACCTTGTCACTATCAGCATTGGTGGTACAACCTAGTCTAGTGGATAGGATCACAGTAGCTTAGGTTACTAATGCAGAGTTGCAAAAGCTAATAGTAGAATGCCAGGAAGAAACCCAAAAGGACCCAAATTTCTCTGTGACTAAAAGTGGGATACTCAATTTCAAAGGGAGGTTGTGTGTGCCTAGTGATGGTGATTTGAGAGACACAGTTTTGAGAGAGGCATATAGCTCTCCATACTCCATTCACCCTGATAGCACTAAAATGTACAAGGACCTCAAAGGCTCATACTAGTGGAAAGGAATGAAGAATGATGTGGCCACACATGTGTCCAGATGCCTCACATGCCAGCAAGTCAAGGCTAAGAGACAGAGGCCTCCTGGGTTATTACAGTCCCTACCTATTCTAGAGTAGAAATGAGAGAATATTACTATGGACTTCATCACAGGCCTACCTCGTACATAGAAGGGTATGGATGCCATTTGCGTAGTTGTGGATCGCTTGACCAAGGCAGCTCACTTTATCCCAATCAAGATCACATTTTCTATGGACAAGTTGGCCAAGTTATATGTTGATAACATCATCAAGTTGCATGGTGTACTAGTTAGTATCATCTCTGATTGAGATCCTAGGTTCACTTCCAAGTTTTGGACATATGTGCAGAAGGGGACACAATTGGCTTTTAGCACTGCCTTTCACCCTCAAACCGATGGTCAGTCGAAGAGGACTATTCAGATATTGGAGGACCTACTCCAAGCATATGCCTTGGATATGAGTTATAGTTGGGATGAGCACATTTCCCTTATTAAGTTCTCCTACAATAATAGTGATCAGGCCACCATCGGGATGTCCCCATTCGAGGCACAGTATGGCAGGAAATTCTAGACTCCACTCTATTGGGATGAGGTTGGTGAGCGGCATATTTTGGGTACAGAATTGATACAGGCTACAAGTGAGAAGGTGAATGTGATTAGAGAAAGGATCAAGGTAGCTCAGTCTAGACAGAAAAGCTACACAGATGTTAGGAGGAAGCATCTAGAGTTTAGTGTTGGAGACAAGGTGTTCTTGTGGATCTCCCCAGTTAAAGGGGTGATGCGGTTCAGCAAGAAGGGAAAGCTTAGTCCAAGGTTTATGGGACCGTATGATGTACTGGAGAGGATCGGACTGGTAGCTTACCGGATAGCTTTGCCACCAGAGTTGGAATATACACATGATGTCTTCCATGTGTCTATGTTGAGGAAGTACATTTCTGACCCGACTCACGTTTAGACTTACATACCTCGTGAGTTGGATGAGAACTTTGCCTATGTGGAGTATCTGGAGAAGATTGTTGATCGGAAGGATCATGTACTTCACAACTGCACTGTTTCCTTTATCAAAGTGAAATGGATGAACCACCCCGAATAGGAAGCATCTTGGGAGCGAGAAGATGAAATGATGAAGTAGTATCTTGGATTGTTTGATTAGCCAGGTATATTCAATTTTGAGGACAAAATTCTTGTAAGGTGGGGGCGATGTTACACATGTGCCCTAATCTGGTCTAATTTGAAACTGTTGTGACAGGCCTCAGATCGGAGATTGAAAATACAACCGGGTTTTGGATCATGGTTATGGATTACCGAAGGGGTAGAGATGACCCCATATGTTCGTGCATTTCATGCCTATCTAACTAGAGGGGATTCATACCTTTCGATCCCAGACGGTAAGTGACCTGACTCTCCACACTTGATTTCTGACACGCATCATAATTGTTGAAAGGACTTGAGCATGTCTGAGGGTAGTCACCCCTGTGAGGCCAACCAGGGGACAACAAGCTATCTTGGCCACCGGAAACAAGCCACCGGAAGCAGCCTGGGCTTGAATCCGGTGCCTGAATCATGCTACTATCGAGGTTTCGATGCCCGTGGTTCCCACCACTTGCATCATAAATGGCTTTGGATGATCCCAACTCATCCTCCACATTTTCCTCATGATGTGAGCACCTTATGGACCTAAATCGGTGAGTCCTCGTGCCTTGAATTTCATTTAACCCGATTGTTTCAAAAGAGGTCCGAACCAAGCAGACCCTTAAGGCCCACTTAAGTTATTGGGGAATGAGGATTCATTTCCTCATTTCCCTTGTGCCCAATGTAGAGAGGAGAGAAAGAGGAGAGGAAGGAAGAAGAAGAGGAAGAAGAAGGGGATTGGAGGCCTACCTTGGTGTCAGTTGCCTCCTTGTTGCCAGAATCATTGCCGGAGGTAAGTACAACCTTCTATGCCACTCTCTCTCTCTTCATTTTGACCTAGACAAAGCTAGGTATGGATGGAATCTTGATGTACAAACTATGTCAAGGTTGTAGAATGAGTGTTTTACCCTCCTGGTGTGGTTGCCGAGCTCGAACCAAGCCTGGTGAGCTTTGGCAACATGTAATGCCAAAAGACCAACTAGGGTTTCGATCATTTGATTGACGTATCTCCCAAATGGCTTAGTGGAATTGTAATTTTCTTGGCTTAGAATGAAGATAGGAACATCTCCTACAAACTCCATGGAACAAATCCCGACAATCGGGCCCAAATCGGAAAGCTCCAATTCGAGTTGGACCTTTTTGTGTCCACCAAAAATGGGTTGTTTTAGGTGGACATATGAGCCTTAAGTGCTCTTTGTCACCTCCACCAAAAATAGGACTGATATTTTCGATGGAAATGCCCTGTTTCTGGTGGGTGTTTTCGATGACAGTACTGTCACCTAAGAACTGTGTCTGTACCCTTTGGGGGTGACCTGTGTGGGTCCCTCCTGATGTTTTTGACACGTACTGATGTATGATTCTATTTGTGTCTAGGATAGTGACATGCACGTGCCCCGAAGCCAAAATTGAATTGATCAATCGGTGGTTGTACTTGAACTCGAACACACCCGATCGTAAAACAGGTGAGGGATGGACTGTTTTTATTTCTAAAATGTTTATTATCACTAAATTTCTCACATGTTTATAATTATATGTTTAATTTTAATTATTCAAATACGATTATGATATGCTACATTGTCATTTTACGATTTTGATATGTATTGTATAGAAATGTATGACGGGATCTGGTGTGGCTGAGGTGGTACCGGTACCGTGATCGTCGTGTGTTTGGATGTGTGTGTGTGTGAGACGGAATCTAGTGTGGACGAGGTGGTACTGGTGCCATGATTGTTGTATGTATGTTGCATTCATGCATTGATTACGTGCATTAGAGTTAGTTGTAGTCGCGGGTTACACTTTGTGGCCAAGGTCTCGCTGGTATCGTGTACCTCGAGACTACATTTGGAAATGGATATGCTTCATGGCCGAAGTCTTGCCGGTGTTGCGTAGTCCATACTCAACTGTGATATGTATGCTAGATTAGGTAAACGATCTTGGGTTACACTTTGTGGCCAAGGTCTCTCTGTTATCATGTACCCGGGACTGTATTTGGAGATGGATTACACTTTGTGGCTGAGTTCTCTCCGGTATCGTGTAATCCATACTAACTGTATCATTATGAAGGCATATAGTATACATATGGATAGGTATCACTCCCTATGCTACGCACCCTTGCCATTAGGGGTTGAGGTGTTGGGTAACCCATTGTGGTATGTTTAATGTGTCTTTCTGAAGTGCCACTCCCACGGTATGATGTGATTGTTGCTGGAGGCTGGAACCTGTCCAGCATGGCCGATGTGTTATCGGTGTTGTGACTGCTAGGAGGGGGTTATCAGGGGTTTCTTGGGTGACCCATGGACACATACAGGGACCGATAAGCTTCTAATCATGGCTAGAGTTTGTATCGCTACGTAGTCAATGTCATTTCCAAGACGAGGGATACGGCCTAATGCGCCGTAGTAGCATTTACCAGACTTAGTTTGTTTTGTTAGGTGGATAATAAATAAATGAATTGCATCACGAGTATCTTGGACTATGCGTTTAATTTTCGCAATCATGCATCATAAATTATTACTGTTATCATCTTGCTTGGATGTGTTTGACCCCACCCCTCATTGAACGAGTTGGAAAACTCACCCCACGTATACACCCCTTTTTAGATGATGATGCAGGTACCGTGGTGCCAATGGCAAGTGACCAAGTATCTTCTGGGTTGAAGTATGGTGTGAGTGACTGGTGGATGCCAGAAGCAGAGGAGCACGATCAGGACTATGCCTACGATCATTGTGCTTACGCCACACCGTGAGATTGTACATCATCTTTTGATACTTTTGGATATAGTTGTGGGTTGTATATTTTCTTGAGATTATATTATATGTCATGGATGAATGTAACAAAATAACTCGATTATTGCTATTATATGACCATTAGATGTTTTCCCATTTTATTTATAATTCTGCTACTATACTCTAATTCCGCTGCTTATGTTGTTTTGTGTTGTGAGATTGTGAAAATGTTAAGGTACCGCTATTAGAGATCCTGGTAGATTTTAAGACAGGTACATGTCTTAATCACACCACCGGTATTCCAAATGGTAAATTGGGTCTGCCAAGAGTAGGGTGTGATAGTCAATATTACAACCATCACCATGCACAACACACATCTGCGATCCTAGAAGTAAGACTAACCTCTAAGCCCATGATACCAAAAACGCACCTCGGCCACACCATGCCACAGACCGTCAATATTACACCCAACACCACACACATTCATATTACACATCCACAAATCATCATATCATTTATACAGTAACACATGCTTCAACAATCAGATTTCATAATTTTCATCCAATATATAGGCATTACCACAGTAAATTCAGCAAGAAGAAAAGTAATTGCAAGAAAGCCCATCAAAGCATAATAGAACATAACATAACACAACAAAATATAGCAATGCACATAGAACACAACAAAACACAAAAGACCCCTCACCTGAGATTTCATATCTAAAATCTTTCACCACTGTCCTAGCCTCACGTATCCTCAACAATTGTTGTTATAAGATTCCTAACCAACAAGGTACATACATACATGGGTTAACCATCATTATAATTATCCCTAAAATAATCTCCCTAAAATTATTAAAGTCTATGTTCAGGTTCATCTATAACTGAGTTCTTCTTATTCAATTAAGTGGGCACCAATCCAACCCACGCAACCATTTGGCTCATCTTTGGGTTACTAGACTGATCCTAAAAATTCCTAACTTTTATCCAACTCGTTGGATATGCTAAGGTATCTTTTACCCCCAAAATCCCTTGCATTACCATAATAGGGGTGAATTGGTCATTTTTCCTCTTATACTTTCTCACCCTTCTTTGCTACACATTTCTTCACTTTGACCAAGTCAAAATTCATGGTTATAACTTGTTCTTAGTAATTAAATTAATTTGGAACACTTTTGGTCAGGTTTGACCAATTACAAACCAAAGAACTCAAGAATTCCATTCTGTCAGGCCTTTACAGGTAGGCCTGTAGACCTGGAACTCTCCAGCTGGTTAGACTGGTAGAATAAATTTTTCTGCAGTTCTGCAGTCCTATTTTGTGAACAGGCTTATTTCAGTGATTCTACTTTTGGAAACATGTTTATACTCCTTAATTGTATCAATTAAACTATTTTCCTACTCAATTTGAATTCCCATACTCCATATTAATTTGACAATCCTCACTTTAACCCAGATTTTGCTTCTTAGAGAACAACAATTGGGTATTTTCTATCCCAGGTGAAATTAACACCATGCATATAAATTTCCCACCTTGTATGAGTATTTCCCACCTTCAATTTCATCTTATTGTACTCAATTTGGAAAAAACCCATGGATTTGGGTTTCTTAGAACAAATCCTAAGCAAAATCGGGTTCTAATTGGGTCCAAGTCTAGGAAATCCAACTGTGGAGAGCTATTCTAACTTCCATAGACAATTTCCCATCTTAGATTTCATCTTTACCATGTCCCTATACCAACCGATTGTTAACCTAGCTGAAATTTACATGTCAGAGTTCAGATTTCTAACCTTTTGTACTCTCTTGGTGCATGCAACTTAATCAGCCATCTTTCCCTTCAATCTTTAGCTGCAATAACCTTGTAACAGCATCTTTAGGTTGTGGATAGTAAGGGTTGTATGCATGCATATTAGCAACATCAGCCATTGCTGCTGGAATAGCAACCGAAGTAGTGTACAGCAGCAGGGAGGCTGATGCACTACTTCTTTCTCCTTCTTTTCCCTTCTTCTTTCTCTTTTTTCCCTCTCCTTTTTCTCCTTTCCCATTTCATTTCTTTCACAAAAATCATAGGAGAGAAATAACTCTCTTTCTCCTCCTATTTATAGGCTAAATAGGTTAGGTCTATTTGGTTGTGAAATCTTCACAAAATTCCTATTTTCTTTCCTAATTATTAAATATTTAATAACTTAAAATATAAAGTGTATTTTGATATGATCCCACCTGCATAATTACTTCCAAACACTCCCTACTCATGGTAAAAGGTGGGTGAAAAACCCCTTTCAATTGGTGGAGCCCACAGAAGAAAATTCAAAATTATGGGTATTCTGTCCCCAGGACAGGCAGGCCGGTTGGACAGAACCTCTCTAGCTGGTTATGCCCATTCTAGCCTTTGCTGTCCAATTTGTTCTGCCCCAGTTTTACTCACCTTATGTGGAACCCTTTCCACCATTATGGACACTCTCAAGCCCCTTCAATACCTTTCTTAAGATCCCCACTGCTTTCTCTCTCGCCTACACTATCAATTATAAATTTCTTTCCACCAAGTACCCCTCTCTTACAAAATTCCATTTCTAAGACTAGGGGTTATGAAATCATGATGTTGCACCCCTCCTTTTATAAGCTAAACAGACCTTAGGGTTTTTTTGGAAAATTAATTTTCACAAAAACCCATTTTTCCTAAGTGTTTAAAATAAAATAACTAATTGTAAGGTAATGCGTTTGATATGAAGTTTGTTGCATTAAAACTCTCTAACATGTCCCCATACATGGTATAAAATGTGTGGAATGACCCCTCAAAGTAGTGGGGCCCACAGTGAAAAAAATGCCATTTCTGGGCATTCTGCCAGTACATCTGGCCGGTCGATTAGCCCCTTTTTGCTTCCCTGCTGTCTTGCCTTCTACCTATGATATCCTATCATGTGTGAGACCTTCCCCACACCTAAAATCAATCAATTCCCCTACCTTTCCAACACATTGTAACACCTCAAATCTCACCTCTTTACATTGTTTGTGAATAGGCAAGAGTAGAGTAGCAGGTTGGAGAGGCCAACACTAGCTTGGCTGACAGCAGTGGAATGCCAAGAACGGAAGGATGACCCAACATGTACGATGCCTCCTGCCAACAGGGTTGGAAGAATCAGCAAGCAAAGTGGGCCAACAGGTGATTATGAACCTTTAATATGGATTGGATATGATAGGGAATACAACAAACTCAAAGGGGAGCAAGTCTGGCTCAATCGGCTAGAGAGTTATGGGCATGACAGGCACCAGTCATGTGGACAGAATGGTTAGAATTGGCTGAAATGGGTCCCACTCTTAGAAATTTGACATGTGGACCTATTTCCATGGGTTTGACATGATTAAATGAGTTGATTAATCAAAGTATAAAATTAATTTAATTATTGGAACATAATTAGTTTTATATATGTAATTACAATTATATTTTATAAGTAATATGATTATATATATGGATAAAATATATTGTATTATATATATAAATTATGGAGTTAGTGGGCCAGTGTGGGGCTATATAAGAGCCACGACCAACCACTATACCCTATTTTATTTCACTTGAAGTATACTTGGACAATAAGAAGAAGAAAGAAGAAGGAAGAAGAAAAAGAAAAGAAGAGAAGAAGAGAAGAAGAGAAGAGAAGAGATTCATCTACTTGGGAGGCTACTACTGTCACACCCCGTTCACATAGAATAGGATCGGTGACCAGGTTCCCTCCGGATAACCCAAAACCACCAGGATCATCTGATATGATAACCACAACACAGCAACCCACATGCACATAGAAATATAATAATGTCATTTCAGCGGAAGTCTTGTCATGTATAAATACCTATAAATCCCCATGTATTCTAGATACCCAAATTGTTATACATAGTATAATTACATGTGGGCCCGTAGGCATGATATTTACACAAGAAATAATAATTTAATTATCGAAAGCATAAAAAGGGGAGTATACCAAAAGAATAAAAATAGACCTATAAATAAGAATTTGCTACTGTTGCTCTGCAACACAGTTCTCACACAGGCATCCATCTCCATGGTCAAATCCATCTGGGACCAACCAATCTTCCACTGGAGGTTCATCGGTGGGACCCCACATGGGTTCCTCTACAGAGTAACCTGCAAAATCATCTAAAAAGGTGTGTACACAAGGGGTGAGCTCACTAGCTCAGAAAATGGAAAGAAGGACTCACACAAGCAATTGTAATTCAAATGGTACTATATGCATGAGATTCATTTTAAACCTAGTTCACCTAAGAAATCATTACTAGATCATAAGTTACATGCTACTCGCAACCACAGTGTGCATATGCCCTAGGTATGAGACGCTTTATCCATCCTATGAGAATCCCATAGGGTTGTCAGAGAAGGCCAGCCGTGAGTACTCAAAAAGTAAATCATGGCCACACCACAGTAGAAAATTAAATCATGGCTGAACCACAGTAGAAAATAAAAGCAGTACGATTGGCCCTCTGAATGTATCATCAAGGTTTTCAACTATCCTAATGATTAGTTAGGCATACTTCTAACCACCATAGCTGTTTGCGACCGACGCTTCCCCCCCAATGATAACCAAACACGTAAACCCCTGTTGGGAAGGGTAGTAGCATGAGAGAATGTGAAATCCTAACCACATGCTCCTATATGAGATAGTATGACTACATAGTACTTTCACGTCCCATACCATGGTGTACCAATGCATTCATTTCGAAGCCAACTATGGCATCTATTCTAGGAATCCCATACAGACTCGGCAAATCCTCATCATAATTCACCAATGAATAAATCCATGCTCAAGATTCATAGCAAGTAACAATTAATTGGAAATCCCAAGATACAACATGTTTAGTTCTAAATGCATATGCATGAGAATGGCAATCAAAATATCAAGTTAATATATGACTGAATAAGATGCCAAAAAAAACTCCCAAAATAAAATCAAAGTCCTCTCCCCACTTACTTATTCTTGTAGGAGAATATGCACTCACGGTACGGGTAAGATCCGGAGTGAAGACGAAGGTCTCAAAACTTAACACAGATAGGAATTTAGAATATGTCCATTTATAATTATAAAAAGAGGTAAGATATGATCACGACGCGTTTAATAAAGCGAAGAAGCTTGTCGATGAGTTTGAGTTCCATCGGAGCTCATTTGGGCTATAGGTGGGTACTCCTACCCACCTGTGCGAACTACCCAGGCAAATAGCACCCAGACACAAACTGGTGGGTCATACTGGTGGGTACTATACCCACCGGTAGGCCTAGAAGCGACCGGTGGTCTGGTACCCATTGGTCCTACCCACTGGTAGACCCAGATGCCCAGGTAAGATTGGGTGGTCACATTGGTGGGTTTGACTACCCACCAGTGTTCTGCGGGTTTTTCTGTTCTTCTTCCCTTCTTTATTCCTCCTCTTGGGAACCTAAAGTGGTTGTTCCAACTTCATTTCCCACACATTTTAGGCTTCATCTACTTGAGTATTCCATGGATCTAAGTTAATATCAAGGTTTTGGGGAATGAAATCATACCTTGGCTCAAGAAACCCCAAAGCTTAAGACCCTCTTTCCAACTCAAAATATCACCTTAATACCTCAAAATCTTTATTTCCCTTCCTCAAACCTTTAAAGAAATCACACAACGGCTCCATTATCTCTTTGATTTGACCACACACAAAAGGGTTTCATCACATTCCAAGGGTTTATGGCATTACTTACCTCAAAATGTGGATCCCAAGGTACCGGATACTATTTCGGTGACGAAAAGGTAAGATTCAGCTCTGAAAACCAAGGGGAACCTTCTTCCCTCTTCCTTCTCTTCTTGTTCCTCTTTTCTCCCTCTTCTTTACTCCTCTCACCAAACTTGCTAATATCATACATGGAAGAGAGAGGAAGACATAAATGCTATTTATACCTTGGTTAATAAATATCTTCTAAGGCTTGTTTGGTTTTGCCCCTTTATCGACTAAAACACATTAAATTATGATTCCGGGTGAAATAGCCAACATTATCGATCACTTGTGACTTCATTATGATGAGGAACCCGAAATACACGTGCTCACCCAAGTTGGGCATGCTGGGGCCCACGTTTCCCTTACAGGTGGGTCACATCGATGGGTCTCGCACCTACCAGTGACCACCCACTGGTTAGCCAAAAAAATGCCAAGCTTGCTGTACTTTGGACGGAAATGGAATCTTAATGTGTATCTCGCTTTCACCACATGTTGTGGACTAAGTTTTCATCATTCAATATGATAACATACCTTTCTTATTCGTACATGACTTTTTGGTACGTGCAAGGGCAAGGCTTAGGCTTGTGAATCACATCGAGAACCGGCTCAGTCTTGTTCGACCACCCCGCATTTGACGTCACTCTCATAATGCACCATAGGGCACCCTTATCAACCCTTTCCGGTTCAAACCCTATAAGACCAAACCGAACCAACCGATCAAGAAATTAGGGTTTAGAGAGTAGGGCTCTACATCTATCCCCCTCTTTAAAAATTTCATCCTTGAAATTGAAGTTACCTAGTAGTCCAAAAAGATGAGGATATTTAGCTTGGATTTCATCTTCTTTCTCTTAGGATGCTTCCTCAAGTGAATGGTTGGCCCATCACACATTTACAAAAGCAATAGATCAGTTGCGAACAGTCTTTATCTTCTGATCCAAGATTTCAATAGGTTGTTCTTCGTAAGTCATATTAGCCTCTAAGTACTTCGATTCCATAGCTAGCACATGCGATGGATCATGGATATACCGCTTTAACATTGAAAGGTGGAATACATTGTGAACATTGCTGAATGAAGGCAGAAGGGCCAGCATATATGCTACTGAGCCAACCTGTTTCAAGATCTCAAATGGGCCAACATATCTTGGACTCAACTTGCCCTTCCTATGGAACCTGTGTAGACCCTTTAGGAGAGATTTTGAGAAATACCTTCTCCCTCTATTGGAATTCTATATCTTTTCCACGGTTGTCTGCATAACTCTTTTAACAGGATTGGGCTGCCTTGATCTTCTCACGGATGATATCAACCTTATCACATGTCATATATATCATTTTCGGCCCAAGCAATTGCTGTTCTCCCACATCATCCCAATATAGGGGAGTTTTGCGCCTTTTGCCATACAATGCCTCATATGGAGCCATTCCAATTGTGGTATGATAGCTATTATTATAAGAAAACTCCATAAGAGATATATTTTCTTCCCAACTGCCACTCATTTCCATTGCACAAGATCTGAGCATATCTTCCAGTATTTGTATGGTCCGTTTAGATTGTCCATCTATGGATGGAAGGTAGTGCTTAGGTTCTCCTGTGTTCCCATGGCATGATGGAGGCTCTTTCAGAATTTAGATGTGAACCTTGGGTCTCTATCCGACACAATACTCATCGACACTCCATGCAAGTGAACTACATTTTCTATGTAAAGTTGTGCTAGCTTGTCCATGGAGTAGGTAGTCTTGATTGGAATGAATTAGGTAGTTTTAGTAAGCCTATCAATTGTCACCCAGATTGCATCCATTCCCCTAGGTGTATAGGGTAGTCTAGTGACAAAATCCATGGTAATCATGTCCCACTTCCACTCTGGTACTGGGAGTGGCTGAAGAGTGCCATACGGTCGATGCCTCTTTGCCTTGACTTTCTGACACATGAGACATTGTGCCACATTGTGCTTCCTTCACTATCTTATCCTATATCCCCATGTCATTGGGTACACACGACCTGCCCTGAAACAATAGCTCTCCATCACTAACTATTGTGAAATTTGGATCGTCCATCCTTTGCTCTTGGATTTTGACTTTGATATCCTGCAACTCAGGATCTAAGGGCTGTTTCATAATCACCTCTTGCCTGATAGATGGTTGCACTTGTAGGGCCGCCAGAGAGATAAGGTCAGCTACTTAATACTATTTGGCTGCTACTTAAGTTCTAAGGTCGCTCCTTCATTTAAAATGACTTCATCCATCAACATGGCCTCTTGCTTAAGTTGTGGACTAGTGGCCAAATAAGCAAGCGACATGGTTTGGGCTTTCCGACTTAATGCATCAGCCACCATATTGGCCTTACCTGGATGGTACTAGATGTCACAGTCATAATCTTTCATAAGTTCCAGCCATCTCCTTTGTCTCATGTTTAGATCCCTTTGGGTGAAGAAGTACTTGAGACTTTGTGATCACTGAATATCTAGCACTTCTCCCCATACAAGTAATTGCGCCAGATCTTCAAGGTAAAGATAACTGTCATCAGCTCTAAATCATGAGTGGGATAATTCTTCTCATACTCCTTCAATTGTCTAGATGCATACGCCACTACCTTGCCATGTTGCATAAGAATGCAACCTAGCCTAATTCTGGAAGCATCAGTGTAGACTATCATACCACCTATGCCTTCTAGAATTGTTAACACTGGGGCTCATACCAATTGGCTTTTCAACTCTTAGAAACTATCTTCACACTCCTTAGACCATTCAAACTTCATTCCCTTTCTGGTCAAACTGATCATTGGAGTTGCGATTCGAGAAAAATTCTCGATGAACTGCCGGTAGTAGCCTGCTAATCCCAAGAAACTCCTAATCTTTGTAGCATCTTGGGTGCTTCCCACTCTACTATTGCTTTTACTTTTCCTGAGTCAACTTCAAATCCGTTCTCAGACACTATATGCCCCAAGAATCCAATTTGCTTCAACCAAAATTCACACTTGATGAATTTTGTATACAACTGTTGCTCTTTCAACCTTTGGAGTACCATCCTCAAGTGTAATGCATGCTCCTCTTTAGTCTTTGAGTATATCAAAATGTCATCAATGAAAATGATGACTCACTTGTCGAGGACATCATAAAATATTCGGCTCATCGGATCCATAAAAGCGGCCAATGCATTAGTCAACCCGAAAGACAGCACTAGGAATTCATAATGACCATACCGGGTCCTAAAGGTTGTCTTGGGTATATCACTGCCTTCTATCTTGAGCTAATATTAGCCTGATCTGAGATCATTCTTTGAGAACACTTTGGCACCTTGCAGTTGATCAAAGAGGTCATCTATGCGCGGCAACGGGTACCGGTTCTTGATAGTTAATTTGTTTAATTCCTGGTAATCGATGCACATATGCAAACCCCCATCCTTCTTCTTAACAAATAAAATTGGGGCACCCCAAGGAGAAACACTTAGGCGTATAAACCCCTTCTGTAACAAATCCTACAACTGAGTCTATAACTCCTTTAATTCGGGTGGTGCCATTCTATATGGAGCTTTAGACACTGGGGCTGCTCCGAGAACTAAATCAATAGCAAACTCTGACCCCCTGTCAAGTGGGAGCTGGGTTAGATCATCTAGGAAGACATCAGGAAACTCCCTAACTACATTCAATTTTTCTAATGGTGTGACCTTTGCTTCCACATCTTGTATTGAAGCTAGGTAGCCCTGACATCCATCTTCCAATAATTTTACCGCCTATAAGGCAAAGATGAGAACCTCTCTGGGCCATTTTATTTTATTTGCTTGATACACCAGCTCTTCACCTTCATCACTCACCACTTTAGTTTTTCTCTCAATGCACATCTCGTTTGCTCGGTGAGTAGATAACCAATCTATGGCCAATATGACATCAAAATTCTGCATGTTAAATTTGATAAGCTGGGTATCCAGCTTCTTTCCACTTATTTCAATGGGACATGGTCCATACACTTCATTTAATTATACTACCTTGCCTATAGGTATGCTAACAATCAACTTACTCTCTAGAGCCCTGGGTGTCATGTCAATCTTTCTAGCAAAACTTTTATATATCAAGGAATGTGATGCTCCAGAATCAAATAACACATAAGCTGGTATACCCGAGATAGATAGGATACCTGCTACAACATCGAGGCTTGCTTCAACCTCTTCATCTAACAATGCATACATTCTCCCTTAAGGTGGGCCACCTTGAGTCAATGCTGGCCTATAAACAAGAGGCTGACTCTATACAATAGCCAGCTTGTACGGGCAATCCTATGCAACATGCCCAAGTGATAGACAAACATAGCACTTGTTTTTGGAGGCTTACACTGGTACTGGTGCTCTCTGTATTTAACTTGGTGCGGTGGGAGGATGTGGCGGCCGTGGGGCCATGGGCACTGTGCTAATGTTCAGGAAAAAAAAGGTAGTACCTGATCTATCGGCCAGTCGGGGCATATAACCCGGATCTATAAGGCTGCTGATATGATGGACCATAGTTATATGGCCCACGAAAACTCTTATTTGGGTTACCCGAGTCTGCATAGGGGTTGGACCTCTTCCAAAGTCTAAGTGTGGTGAAAGACTCTCCCTTTTGCTTATCTTTCATAGTCTTGGCCTTTTGTACAATTTGAGCATAGTCAATCAAATCCGTAGCCCCCAGTATTGTACCAATAGACACCTTCAGCCCTTTCAAAAACTTCTTTTCCTTCTCCTCCGCTATTTTCATATGTGGAGGAGCAAAATAGAATAAGTCCTCAAATTGCTGTTGGTACTCAAGGGTGGACTTCCCTGAGTCAAGGCCGAGAACTCTGAAGCTAGTGGGATAATAATTTGATAAGAACAATTCCTTGAACTATTCCCATGTCGGTTCCGTATGGGTTGTTATTAAAATAGGCTTGGAATCCTTCCACCATGAATCAACTTCATTCTTCAACTGTAACCTAGCACAGATGAGCTTCTGGGCTTCTATACATTCTATTACCTTAAATATCTTTTTCATCTCTTGGATCCACTGATCTGACTCTAAAGGATCACTCCCCACCTTGGTGAAGATAGGTGGCAAGTGCCTCTTAAAAGATTCCACCACCATTACAGTAGTGGTTGCTGGTGGGTAATATAAGGGATAAGCTAGGTAATACTGATAGAGAGGTGGCATCATGTATAGAGGGGTGCCATAAGGTGGGAACTGTGGAGTAGCCGTAGGTGGTGTACCCCTTGGTTGGTTCTGTGGTGGTATTGTAGGTGGTGCACTCCCTTATGTATCTACAGGTGGTGCTCGAGGAGATGCACCCCCCGGTTGAACTTCGACACCTGGCATAATTGGAGTATCCCATGGGAAGGATACCCCACGGGGGTGTTGACCCATTTGCATAGAGTTCAACTGTTAGTGCACAACATTCATAAAGGTTTGCTACTGATGAAGTAACTGCTATTGAAATGCCTATTGCGACTGTTGAATAAGAGCCGCAACATCATTAGGAGTGATAATGGGAGGAGGATCCGGAATTTCATACATAGGTGAGTCCTCAACTATTTCTTCTCATCTATGACTCACCCAGGGTCGAGGTCCCTGAGAATTGGGTGGTCGTCTAAGAGGACAGGGACCACATGGGGCTCCTCGCAAACTACTATCGGATCTAGTGGGTACCATGATGCTTTGTGCCTGAATTGCATCAAATTTAGGTACAATTATGTTTCACATTTATCTCATGTAAGTACAATCAATGGCACATTAGGTTCCCTGTCATGTAATCATAGTGCATTCTATCATCATAGCACACATCCATAACATCTCCTACATGAGGTATAATCAATCCCACACTAGTATGCACCCAATTTATAGTTCAATAGCTTATATCTCATGAAAAATTGGGGTCCACAAGGCTTGAGAAACAAATCCCCAAAATTTGGGGCATTTTGGCCCAAAAACACACACCAATAGGTGGGCTGGGTTTAGGACCCACCAGTGGCGACACACAACACTATTATGAGGGTAGAAAAGCCCTTATTTTCAAACACTCTCCTTTCTCTCTTTTCCCTCTTTTCTCCAAATTGCCCAATGCAACAAGAGAAGGTCTAGGAGCCCTTCACAAGCATTACTCACACCTACATTTGGATTTCTCCAACACCATCTTCAACCTCAAGTAAGTGGTTTTCTCTTCCTTCTCTCTCTCTTGAACTGTGAGATATCGAGTATTCTTGTTCATTATGCTCTAAATTTTTTTTTTCTTTTGATTTCTTCCAACTAGAATGAATGTAATATGTGGGTATGTCATCTATTTCATGAATCTCATCTTTAATCATCACATATGTCATTCCTATGGATTGTTTAACCCTATTTTCCCAAAAAATTTATGTTTTAGGGTTTTTTTTTTCCATTTTCTCTCTTATTTCTTGCACAATGTATGATTCAATGAGTCTATCAACTCACATTTGGTTGTATAATAGTAGTAGGAGTGTCACATTGCACATATGCATCACTTATCTCACCTTGGCATGAATTTTCACCATTTTTAGGTTAGGGTTCTTGAGAAATTTGGGGGTTTTTTCCTTGTTTTGTCCTCAATAATGTTAAGACATGTATACTTGTATGAAAATTGAATCTTCCTTTACAAATTATTTCCAAATTTCTATCAATGCTTTGGATATCCTTGGTTTATGCTCTTCTCTTTATGGAATTTTCCCTTTTTCTTCCTTTGGAAATCTATCAATGCCTTGGATTGATGCTAACTTTGGTATTTGTATGAATCTATGCCTTAGGTAAATGTTTCCATTTCTTGTCTTTTATTTGTATAATGCATCAAGGTGTCATGCCTCTATGGCTTTCACTTATCAATACACGATTTTTGTCAATTTACCATTCATAGATGATCATATTATGACTATGGCATTGCACCATAGGGGTTTTCTCCTTTTATTTGTTATTCAATATACATTGCTCATATCATGTACTTAACATGAGTGTCATTCCCATTAATTTTCTTCCTAATGACCTTACTGCCTTGATTCTCTTTCATGCCTTGTTTTTTACAACTCCTCATACAATCTTATCAGTTTCTCATGTTTTTTCCCATGAATTTTATAGAATGTCATCTTGCAAGCGTAAGGGATTTTCCTCTTCTTCCAAGGGTGATAATGCCCCCAGCAGAAAGAGAAGGGGTACAACCACCAATTCTTCCACTCCTCGTGCCTGTGCTAGGAGGAGTGTTTCTGAGGACTCGAAAGATTATGATGAGGGTCTATTTAAGAGCCTAGAGGCTGCCCTCTCTTGGTCTACCTTCTCTAAGAGGCCAGTCCTCATGGAAAAGACTGTTGTGATTGCGGACTTCTCTCAGGTTCAGATGCTCGAGAAGTTTATCGCCCTTGGCTAGGAAGTCATGCTATCAATTGACTTGCTCTATTATTCGAACCTCATCAGGATGTTCTATTGTAACATGGAGGTGCCATATGATGATCAGGCATACACCCTTACCAGTAGGGTAAAGAGGCAAGACATTAGACTCCCCATTGAGCTATTAACGGGGATTCTAGGCATCTCTATGAAGGGCACTTGGTACTACTACCCTCCTAAGTGCAAGGCCTTGGGCCCCCATATGAGCCATACATTCCAGAGTCACATCTATAAGACTATTTGTGCCCATGTCATCCGCCCCGAGTTTGAGATAGCCTTCCTTCTAGAGGTTCGAGTTTTCAGCCATCTAATGCAGTTCAACCTGCTTCCTTGGCCGAGCACTGGAATTAGGTAAATTTCATGGGGGCTTACATGGCCTACTACATTCACATAGCTCTGGGGAATACCTCATGCATATGCCTCCCCTATGTTATAATGAAGACCATGGAGTATCACACTGTGCACCCATCTGACAGCAACTATCCCTATGCCCCGTCCCTCACCAAGATATTCGAGTATTTCCAGGTGGACCTTGAGGGTGAGGTGAGAAAGTCTCCATTGGATAGATTCTCTTGGGTTATTTTGTGTAAGATGGAATTATTTGATTTGATGGAGCCCGCAGTGAGGAATGTAGCCCAGGAGGAGGAGGAGGAGGATGAGGAGGAAGATGAGGACTATGTCCCTGAGGAGGAAGAGGATGAGATGACGGAGGATGAGGTCCCTATCAATGTGGCTCCATCATCTCCAGGTGGGGCCTTTGGCTTCCAGTGCATGTTGGAAAGGTTGAAGGCACTCTAGGAAGGTCAAGAGAAGCTCTTAAAGGATCAGGACGAGTGTGCTTCTTGAGAGAAGGCTATTGAGAAGACCTTGGGGCATGTGTCCATGGAGGTAGAGGACATAAACAATGATATGGACACAACCTCCAAGAAGATAGTGGTGAGTCTGAGGCACCTTCAGGAGGAGGTGGATTTGGTGAACCACTGGTTTGACTACTATGATAGCCACCTCAACATAACTCCAAATCTCGGGTGGAAGAGGTTATTGATCTAGATGATAATTTAGTAGGGCACAACTCATTTGGGATGACTCTTTTATGTGATTATTGATCTAGAAAACTATCTTCTTTCCTTTTGCTCTAATTCTTCTTTTCTTTATGGTTATATTGTGAATTCTCTTTGGTGTATGGAAATTTCTCTTTGGTTATGTAATCTCTCTTCTGTGTGAAACCTTTTGGTACTCTTATCTTATGAATGCATAATGGAAAAATTTTAAGTTTTATGTAATTTTAGCTTTTACGTTTTCCCCAACCCAATACTAATATAGGTTTCTACAGGATTTAGATATTGCATGATGTGTGTGATTAGAGCATTGTGCTCTAATACCACTGTTGTCATGCCCCATTCACATAGAACCAAACCGGTGATCTGGTTCCCTCCAAGTAACCCAAAACTACCAGGATCATTTGATATAGTAACCATAGCACAACAAGCCACATGCACATAGAAATATAATAATGTCATTTCAGTGAAAGTCTTGTCATGTATAAATCCCCATAAATCCCCATGTACTCTAGATACCTAAATTTTTATACATAGTATAATTACATGTGGGCCCATAGGCATGATATTTTCCCAAGAAATAACAATTTAATTATCGAGAGCACAAAAAGGGGAGTATACCAAAAGAATTAAAAGAAAACTGTAAATAGGAATCTGATACTGTTGCCCCACAACACAGTTCTCGCACGGGCATCTGTCTCCATGGTAAATCCATCTGGGACCCACAAATCCCCCACTAGAGGTTCGTTGGTGGGACCCAGCATGGGTTCCTCTACAGAGTTACCTGCAAAATCATCTATAAAGGTGTGTACATGAGGGGTGAGCTCACTAGCCCAGGAAATGGAAAGAAAGACTCATACAAGCAATTGCAATTCATATGGTACTATATGCATGAGATTCATTTTAAACCTATTTCACCTAAGCAATCACTACTAGGTCACAAGTTACATGCTACTCATAACTTGCGTATGCCCTGAGAATGAGACGTGTTCTCCATCCCATGATACGCCCATAAGGTTCTTGGAGAAGACTAGCCATGAGCACTCAGAAAAGTAAATCATGACCGAACCATAATAGAAAATAAAAGCAGTGCGATTGGTCCTCTAAATGTATACCAAGGTTTCCAATTGTCCTAATGATCAGCCAGGCGTACTTCTAACCACCACAGTGGTTTACGATCGATGCTTCCCCCCAGTGATAGGCCAACATGTAAACCCCTATTGGGAAGGGTCATAGCATGAGGGAATGTGAAATCTTAACCACATGCTCATATATGAGATAGTACGACTGCATAGTACTTCTGCGTCCCATACCATGGTGTACCAATTCATTCGTTTCCAAGCTGACCACAGCATCTATTCTAGGAATCCCATACATGCTCAGAAAATCCTCATCATAATTCATCAATGAATAAATCTATGCTCAAGATTCATATCAAGTAACAATTAATTGGAAATCCCAAGATACAACATGTTCAGTTCTAAATGCATCCAACAACAGTCAAGAATATGCATGAGAATGGCAATCGAAATGACAAGTTAATATATGAATGAATAAGATGCCAAAAACACTCCCAAAATAAAATCAAAGTCCTCTCCCCACTTACTTATTCTTGTAAGAGAATACACACTCGCTGTATGGGTAAGATTCGGAGTGAAGACGAATATCTCGAAACCTAACACAGAAAAAAATTTAGAATACATCCATTTCAGAATTATAAAAAGGCGTAAGATATAATCACGACGTGTTTAATAATGCGAATAAGGTTGTCGATGAGTTTGAGTTCCATCGGAGTTCATTTGGGCTATAGGTGCAGGTGGGTTCAAACCCACCTCTGCAAACCGTCTAGGTAGACAACACCCCGACACAAACCAATGGGTCATACTGGTGGGTCTGGTACCCATCGGTCCTACCTGTCGATAGGACCTGGGGTTAACCTAGAACTGGTGGGTGCTACCGACGGGTCGGTCCTACCTATCGGTAGGCCCAGAAGAGACCCATGGGTTATACCGGCGGGTACCCTACCGGTCTTGCCCACCTATTGATCCTGATGACCAGGTAAGATTGGGGGGTCACACTGATGGGTCTGACTACCCACCTGTGCTACCCACCAGTGTTCTGTGGGTTTTGCTGTTCTTCTTCCCTTCTTTATTCCTCCTCTTGGGAACCTAAGGGGGTTGTTCCAACTTCATTTCCCACACATTTTATGCTTCATCTACTTGAGTATTCCATTGATACAAGTTAACATCAAGCTTTTGGGGAATGAAATCATACCTTGGCTCAAGAAAACCCAAAACTTAAGATCCTCTTTCCAGCTCAAAATGTCACCTCAATCCTCCAAATCTTTGTTTCCTTCCTCAAGCCTTCAAAGAAATCACATAAGGGTTCCATTAGCTCTTTTACTTGACCACACACAAAAGGATTTCATCACATTCCAAGGGTTTATGGCGTTACTTACATCAAAATGTGGATCCCAAGGTACCAGATACTATTCCGATGATGAAAAGGTAAGATGCACCTCCAGAAACCAAGGGGGAACCTTCTACCCTCTTCCTTCTCTTCGTCTTCCTCTTTTCTCCCTCTTCTTTACTCCTCTCACCAAACTTGCTGAAATCATAAATGGGAGAGAGAGGGAGACATAAATGTTGTTTATACCTTGGTTAATAAATATCTTCTAAGGCTTGTTTAGTTTTGCTCCTTTATGGATGAAAACACATTAAATCGTGATTCTGGGTGAAATAGCAAACATTATCAGTCACACATGATTTCATTACGATGAGGAACCTAACTTGGGTGAGCATGTGTATTTTGGGTTCCATGTGTTGTGGACTAAGTTCTCATCATTCAATAGAATAACATACCTTTCCTATTCGTACATGAATTTATGGTATGTGCAAGGGCACAACTTAGGCGTACGAATCACATCGAGTACCAGCTCAATCTTGTCCGACCACCCTGCGTTTGACGTCACCCTTGCAGTCATGCACCATAGGGCACCCACATCAACCCTTTCTGGTTCAGACCCTGCAAGACCAAACCGAACCAACCGGTCAATAAACCAGGGTTTAGAGAGTAGGGCTCTATAACTGCAGGGTTCAGCATGGAGGTATGTAATTCTCACCCATATGAACTTATAGCAAGAAAAGGATTCAAAAATAGAGAAGGGGTAGGAACCGAATTATGTAGTATGAAAGGAATTCTGGAAAAATTCAGCAGGAATCCTCATCATATGAAGTCTGATTTTCTAATTTGAAAAACTGATTTGAAAATGTGTAATAATTTTATAAAGAATGCATACTTACCATGGCAAATTGGGGTTAGTGTGTGTGAATTCTCACCAAGGACCTCAAAATAGTAAAATTCCTCGGAGAAAAAGGGAAATTTTACCTTGAATTCTTTTGTTAGAAGATCCTATTGATGCATGCAAGTCGATTAAGGCTTGATTCTTCACATGCAAAGTGAAATTAGAGATTGATTTCATGCATGCAACCTTAGATTTAGGTCTTGTTATGAAGCTCTTACATTAATTTATAGTTGTGAATGAGATTATGAGGTATGATTATGGAAATTTCTGCTGAATTGGATAATTAATCAGAATTAATTAAATGCGTTAATGATTGGATTGATAAATTGATGGAATTGAAGTAGGGTACTGTTGTGGAAATTTAGTACAGGAACAAGGAAAAAATATTAGAACAAATGAGTAATCTGCAGGGAGAGTTGACAGAATTGAAATTCTGTAGAAAAGGCAAGATCGGTGGAGACATCCGGTTGGTCGGTCGGGCCAGGGTCTCCAGCCGGTTAGGCTTCCAGAGACTATTTTGTTCTCAAACTTTAACAAAGATGTGTGGGTCTGAGAGGGGACCTGTAGGGCTTATAAGATAATAAATGACTCTATTAGGGTGTGTGCTTGAGCTCTAAAATCTAAATTTATAAATGTATGTATAATTTTGATTTTAAGGAATTCCAACTAACTATGAGGGAACCAGTTCAGCACCTGAAAAAGTGATAACTACATCAGATTGTCTAGGTGAGTGGGTGCCCCTCTATCTTACTTCTTTTGGTGTGTTTATTAATTGTTGTTCATGCATTTAATTATTTGTGTATGTGTATATGCATTTATCTTCATTTATTCTATTACGGTTCTGTTATGTTGGAATGGATGGCATGAGAAACATGAAAGGTAAGATAGGTAAGATGGGTCATGAGCAGGTGCCCATGTTTGCATATGCGACTTGGTTAATTGGTTATGCCTCATGTAGTATGCTGGGCTAGGTATCATAACCCTAAGTGATACACCCCTTGTCTGTAGGGGGTTAGGTATAGACTAATCCCTCACTGCCTAATTAGTAGTTCACTGTGAGTGGTACAATGTATTGTACCAGAGATGTATGTGAGATAGGATATGATGTACTGTATGCCTGGTGGATATTATTATATGGGGTTACCATCTAGGGGTTAGCCGAGGGATCAAGGCTCTGGCTGGGACTGGCTGGCTCCTGCCTACAATGAGCTTGTATTCCTAAGGGCCCAGGGTAAAGGATAGGGAATGCCACCTACGTTGCATAGCACTATACCCGTAGGTGATGAGACTTAGTAAAGGACTAGGGAATCTATATAGTTAAATAAATGGATTCATAAGCATCATCTTCATACGTGGAGCATGCATTGCATATTGTTGCATGTGATTTGTCTACCCACCCCTCACTGAGCATTACTAGTGCTCACCCCCCTTTCCTTTGATCTATAGATGAGGAGAGTAGTCACTTACAGGCTAAGTTCTGAGTATGATGCTATGGTTATGGATCAGTTGGCATGTAGTCAAGATTTTAATGATTTTAGTCATGGACCTGATTGCGAGTGTGATGATTGTGTTTATGGTGAATAGTATTCTTGAGATCTGATATTATGATCATTCTTTGTGTATATATGAGGATGGATGTGGAGACCAATTTTTGATGGTTTGGTAGGTGGGAGAATTATTTTTGTGTATATATATTTTGATACTTGGATTACTATAATATAATGGATTACTGTAAGTAAATTCTGAATTTTTGTACATATAATACCAGGTACCACATAGATGCACTGGGTGAGTATTACCTTACTTGATTTATATTATTCGTTGCAAAATTTTTTAATCCAATTATTTTTATCTTGTGGATGTGGTGTTGTGGACTCTCCTAGAGTAGGATTCTTGGGTAAGCAGGCTGATTGGGTATGGTAAGGTATCCAGTGCTAGCATGCCTGTGCCATATGAAGGAAAGGATATGACAGTTTGGGTCGTATCAGAGCAAACTCTAAGATTGAAGTCTGACAACCCACAAGATTTAGGATCATCTAGTGCAATAGGAAGTAAGAAATAAAAAACTTCAAGATAAAAGTCTAATTGTTGTGAACTTGATGTGTGTGATAGAGACATGATTAGGATATGATTGATTTCTTTTAATTTGATGGGAATTTTGTATATGATCAGTTGTTGTATTACTCATCCTTGTTGAAAATATATGTGTTGAGCATTGGGAATTAATACGCTATGATTTTCAAGAAATTCCCAATATGCCACCAAAACAGGCTCAACCTCAGCAACGAACATGATATCGGAAAAGGGGTCAAACAACTACTAGATCTCACCCTGTGGTGTCTATGAGTGATGAGAGGGAAAGTGAGTCAATATCGGGAACATAAGAATTAGTTCCTACACTTGCCACTGTAGCAGCGATAGCATCTGTGTCACCTTCTGTACCTTCAGTGCTTACAACATAGGATGTAGCCACTTTGATGACCAATATGATCTAGGGTATACAGCAATGGCTGCAACAAACAATACAACAAAGTATGCAACAACAACATAATAGGGTTGTTGAGGAATTTGTCATAGTAGTGCGTGCTAGGGGAATACCAGTTCCACTTGCACCAATGGCACCACCTCCTCTAGTACCTACAACATCTGTACTTCCAATTAACCTTGGGATTCCAGTTATACCATAAACTATGGGTGGGTAGGCAACCCAAGTTGTACTAGTTCTTGGTACATAGACAGGACAACAAGGTTCAGAGAACCCACCAGTAGTACAAGTGTGGACTGATATGAGTAAGATGATGGAGAAATTCCAGAAGTATAGGCCTACATACTTCAATGGTGTGAGTTCTGACCCATTGGCACCATCAAAATGGGGGGAAGGAGTTGAAAAGGCATTAGAAGTGTTAGGTTGTAGTGATGAACAGAAGATAATATATGCTACTTATCAACTGCAGAATGAAGCCTATGCCTGGTGGAAGGCTACCAAACCCATACTGTTAGCCGCACATCCACATCCCACCTGGGATCAATTTGTAGAGGTATTATATGGGAACTATTTCCCTATCAGTGTGAGAGACAAGAAGGAGTCAGAGTTTATGGCTTTGACTCAAGGACCTAAGTCAGTATTGGAGTACTAACAGCAGTTTGAGGATTAATATTATTTTTCCCCAGAATATATGAAGAATGATAGTGCAAAGGCAAAGAAATTTGAGAATGGTTTGAGGTCTGGCATTGGAGCTATGTTAGTAGCTCATCGGCTCTAGAACAATGCTGATTTGGTTTAGATTGCAAATTCCATTGAGGATAAGAAAATGGAAGGTTATCAGGTTCAGGCAGCAAGCAAGGCTAGGATAGGTAACACAAGGAGGCAGTTTGGAAGGTTTGGAAGGGAAGCTTCTTCTTCTGCCTCAACAACCAGACAGAGCGAGGCTAGTAGAGCTTCCACCCAGTCACAGCCAATAGTATCTATAGCTCAGTCTATTAATATAAGATACTATATATTCTAGCAAATGGGGCATTATGCAAGATTTTGTCCTCAGAGGAAATCTAGCAAGCAGATTGTGACTTCTTCTTCTGCACCCACTAAGAAGTCACAAGCAACTGGGAAGGTCTTTGCACTAACAGCTGAGGGAGCTGAGGTTGCACCTGGAGTGGTGACAGGTACAGTGCTTGTCTCTAATATACTTACACATGTATTATTTGATTTTGGTGCATCTCATTCATTGGTATCTTCTAATTTTTCTCCAAGACTAGGTGTGAAACCTAAAAAGCTAACTTATCAATTGATGATCAGTACACCTACAGGGTTTAATGTAAACTTAGAGGATGTGTATGAACCCTGTATTATTCAGATTTGTGAGAGAGAAAAGATAGCTCACCTGATTTTTATAGATATGAAAGATTTTGATGTTATCCTAGGCATGGATTGGCTATCTGCATACCAAGCATATGTGCTCTGTGTTGAAAAGAAAATATTGTTTAGACCCAGAAATGGAGATGAGTTTGTATTTTAGTGGCATAGGAAAGAAACAAGGAAGATGATGATTTATGCTATCCAAGTACAAAAACTGTTAGAAGAAAAGCATACTTGGCATGTGTCTAAGATACAACAAGGAAAAATGTAGCACTGAAAGAACTGGAAGTAATAAAGGAATTTCCAGATGTTTTTCCTGAGGATTTGTGTATTGTGGCCTCAGATAGGGATACTGAATTTTGTATTGATCTAATACCTGGGGCAGCACTAGTGTCAAAGGCACCCTACAGGATGGTTCCGGCCAAATTGAAGGAGTTGAAAGAACAATTGCAGGACTTGTTGAAGAAGGGTTTTATTAGACCTAGTGTATCACCTTGGGGAGCTCCAATTTTGATTGTAAAGAAGAAGGATGGGAGTTTATGAATGTGTATTAATTACCAGGAGTTGAATAAGTTGACAATTAAGAACCGGTGTCCATTTCCCTGTATTGATGATTTGTTTGATCAATTGCAAGGAGCTAGTACATTCTCTAAGATTGATTTGAGGTTAGAGTATCAATAGTTGAAGATCAAGGAGAGTGATACTCAGAAGACAGCTTTTAAGACTAGGTATGGCCACTATGAATTTGTGGTTATGCCATTTGGGCTGACCAATGCACCAGCAACTTTTATGGGATTGATGAATAAAGTGTTTCATGATATGCTAGATCAGTATGTGATTGTCTTTATTGATGATATTTTGATCCATTCTAAGAGTAGAGAGGATCATGCAATTCATTTGAGGTCAGTATTACAGAGGTTGAGAGAGAAGCAGTTGTATACAAAGTTTAGTAAATGTGAATTCTGGCTATCACAATTGAATTTCTTGGGACATATTGTATCTGCTAGAGGTATTAATGTTGATTCTGGAAAGGTGAAGGCAGTATTAGATTGGGAGTCTCCCAAGACTGTAAGTGAGATTCAGAGTTTTCTGGGCTTAGCAGGTTACTACAGAAGATTTATTGAGAACTTTGTCCGAATCTCTGCTCCCATGACTTGGTTGACTAGAAAAGGAGTCCAATTTCATTAGACTGAGGAATGTGAAAACAGTTTTCAAGATTTGAAGAACCGACTAGTGATAGCTCTATTCCTTGCCATTCCATACGGTATATCAGGTTTGGTGGTATATAGTGATGCATCCAAACAAGGTTTAGGATGTGTGTTGGTGTAGAATCGTAGGGTAATTGCTTATGCTTCTAGATAATTGAGGGATTATGAAAAGAATTTTCCTACCCATGACTTGAAATTGGCAACAGTCATTTTTGCTTTAAAAATTTGGCGTCACTTTGTATGGTTAGAAATGTGAGTTCTATAGTGACCACAAGAGCCTTAAGTATTTATTCACTAAGAAAGAACTGAATATGAGGCAAAGAAAATGGCTAGAGCTATTAAAGAACTATGACTGCACTATTCATTATCATCCAGGAAAAACTAATGTGGTAGCAGATGCTCTTAGCAGGAAACACAAAGTTACTACATTAGCTACACTTACTACAAACCCTATGTTAATTGAGGAAGTAAGAGAATTTGGTTTGGAAGTAAGTGCAGGAGTGGAGACACCTGAAGATATGATACTTACCACACTTATCATTAAACAATCTTTGTTTGAATAGATCAAAGAA
Source organism: Macadamia integrifolia (assembly GCF_013358625.1). Lineage (NCBI taxonomy): Eukaryota > Viridiplantae > Streptophyta > Magnoliopsida > Proteales > Proteaceae > Macadamia > Macadamia integrifolia. Next base: position 19,061,904 of record NC_056561.1, on the reverse strand, counting down.
GCCCAACCTAAAGATGATATGTTGAGAAAGACTATAAATGCAATCAATAATGAAAGAGGGATTTGAGATTCACAGTGAAAGATGGAACTTTGTGGTTCAATGACAGACTGTGTGTTCCAAGGGAAGAGAAGCTGATAGAGTTGAATTTGAGTAAAGCTTACAGTACTCCTTACTTTGTACATCTTGGAAGTACAAAAATGTATAGAGATATAAAGAAAACATACTGGTGGCATGGTATGAAGACCGATGTAGCTAAGCATGTGGCAAAGTGCATGAATTGTCAGCTGGTGAAAGCATTGAGATAGATGACACATGGGTTATTGCAACCTCTTCCAGTACCAGAGTGGAAATGGGAACATATCACCATGGATTTTGTGATAAGACTACCAAGGACCAAAAAACAAAATGATACAGTTTGGGTAGTTGTTGATTAACTGACTAAAGTAGCCCATTTCATACTAATAATGATATCTTACTCCATAGAGAAGTTAGCACAGCTATACATTGATAACATAGTGAGATATCATTGTGTGCTTGTCAGTATTGTTTTTGACCGTGATTCCTGCTTCACTTCTAAATTTTGGGAAAGTATATAGAAGTCAATAGGAACTAGACTAAAATTTAGCACAGCATTTTATCCTCAGACAGATGGGTAGACAGAGAGAACAATCCAGACTTTAGAAGATATGTTGAGGGATTGTGCTATAGATATGAGTTATAGTTGGGATGAACATATACAATTAGTTGAATTTGCATATAACAACAGCTATCAATCAACTATTGGTATGGCACCATTTGAAGCTCTGTATAGAAAGAAGTGTAGAACCCCATTGTATTGGGATGAAGTGGGAAAAGATGAATTTTGGAACCTGAGATGGTACAAGCTACCTGTGAGAAGGTAGATATGATCAGTGAAAGAATCAAGGCAGCTCAATCCAGACAGAAAAGTTATGCCAATAGCAGGAGGAAGCCTTTAGAGTTTGAGGTGGGTGAAAAGGTATTTCTGAAAATTTCACCAATCAAAGGCATCAAGAGATTTGGAAAGAGATTAAATTAAGTCCAAGACATATAGGACCCTTTGAGATACTGGATCAGATTGGAAAAATAGCGTATAGATTGGCATTCCGATGCCGAGATGGAGAGCACAGGGTCAGACTCAGAACTAGGGTCAGGACCAAGAGTATGATCCCAACAACCATCAGGAGTCGTAGCATAGGAGTGCCTCAGTAGTTCTAGGATTTATATGTTTTTTGCTTTTTGGCACAACCGGCTTTATTTTCCAGTTATGATGTTCTAGATTTTAGTTGCATTTTATTTTCTGTCATTTGCTTATGTCATTTGAATTCCTAGGAGTTAGGCTAGTTAGGATTTCCTGCTTTTAGTTATTTTTATTTTAAGAAAATGGTGTAAAGCTTATGTAATTTAGTTCTCTTTATTTATAATGAAATGGCTTTGACACCTATACTTGTCTCCTAGTTATGAAAATTTCTATTACTTGTTATCTTAAGATTTTTTATTTGAACCTAATCCCCAAAAATCAAGGTTCGGGAAGATTGTGAGTTAAGGCAGAACATCTCGCTCTGATACCAAGTTGTCACACCCCAATTCTAGTAATCCCAACTTATCATTAGGAATATTAGTGGTCTGAGCTGAAGCTTACCCATCTTACCAACCTACTAGGATCTTTGATAGCAGCACATTAACAAACACAATCTCACGACACGAACCAACCAATAGCAGTAAAACCAGAGTATATAATATAGCGGAAATATAATAAAGTGGGGAACATCTAATGGTATTGTATATCCTTAACCAAGTTATTCAATTATAATAATTCAAGACTTATACATAATAAGCCCAAAAGTATACCAATCACTAGTTCGGTATCAGAATAATCAAAAGAGATCCATATAGCTTATGGTGCGGCGTAAGTACAATGGTCATAGGCATAATCCTGGTCGTGCTCCTCTGCCTCTGGCATCCACCAGTCAGTCACTCCGTATTCGGGTGCAGAGGTAGAGTCACATCCCATCAGTACCATAGTACTTGCATCAGCATCTAAAAGTAGCATATTCGTGGGGTGAGCTTCCAACTTGCTCAGTGAGGGGTGGGGTTTTTGCACAACCAAGCACATACATTAACATATATAATATTCCATGATGATATGAATACAGGAATTAAACATATAGTCCACGATGTGAATGATGCAATCCATTTGTTTATTAATCCACCTAACAATACAACTAAGTCTAGTAAATGCTACTATGACACATTAGGTTGTATCCTTGGGCCTGGCACTAGCACATTAGTCACCCAGTGATACAAACCCTAGTCATGATTATGAGCCTGCTGGTCCTAGAATGATATCATCGGTCACCCAGCAAACCCCTAATTACCCCCTCCTGGCAGTCATAGCACCGAAATTACCATCGATCGTGCCGGACTAATTCCTGCCTCCAATAACAATCATATCGTACCATGGGTGTGACATTCAAAAAAAGTTCATCAGACATACCACCATTGGGTTATCCAATACCTTACCCACTGTTGGCAAGGGAACATAGCATAGGGAATGTCACCTAACCATAATATCCTACATGCCTTACATAATGATACAGTTAGTATGGACCAAGCGACACCGGTATTACTATCGACCAAGAAGCAGGTCCATTTCCAAGTATAGTCCTGAGGTACAGGATACCGGAATGCCATTGGCCACAAAGTGTAAGCCACAACTATATACCTATTCTAGCATACCAAGTAGTTGAGTATGGACTACGCAACACCGGAATTACCATCGGTGACGAAGCGTATCCATTTCCAAATGCGGTCTCGAAGTACATGATACCAAAATTACTATCGGTCACAAAGTGTAATCTGTGACTACATCTAATCTAATGCACATAATCAATGCATTAATGCAACATCCATACGGTAATCATGATACTCGAACCACCTTGGCCACACCGGATTTTGTCTCATAACATACATCTCATATGAATTTCCAATTCTGACAACAATATACTATGTAGTGATATAACATGTTATGGAACGTCAAAATCATTTAAGAAATTAAATAATCATGTGAAAATCCTAACACATGTGAGCAGTTCTAAAATAATTAAACAATCCAAAAAAAATAGTTAACCATCCCTCACCTCGAATGTATTTGATTGAATCAGTTTCCAAGTGCGTCAACTGGGTGTTCAACTCACTACCAACCTCGGGTTATGTGAGCATCTCTATCCTAGGCACAAAGGTAACTGAACGTCAATGCTTGTTAGGAACATCAGAAGGGACCCACAGGGGTTACCTTAAAAGGGTATGGGTACTGTCAAACTTTGATAGTCCAAGGTGTCACCAGATTCACTTCACTAGAAACAGGTGAAAATCCACTGGATTCATCAAATGTGAATCCGATGGCACTGGCATAGAGCTCATAAGAGCTGCATGTTCACCGGAAACAACCCACTAGATTCAGGCTTAGGTGTTTTCGGTGGCTATTTTTGGTGGAAGCACAGAAACTTACCCATGGATTTGGGGCTTTCTGGCTCAGGCCCGATTGCCGAGATGTGTTCCATGGAGTTTTTAAAGGGTGTTCCTAGCTTCATTTTAAGATAAATAAATCCCGATTCCATTAGGCCATTTTGGAAGATACCACGATTGAAAGATAGAAACCCTAGATGGTCATTTGGTCACAAGTGTTGCCGGGGCTCACTCGATTTGGTTTGAGCTTGGCAATCACACTAGGGAGGTGAAATGATCATTCCCTAAGCCTCAGGAGGTGCCGGGGTCAAGGTCCACCTCTTGCTAAACTATCCTAGGTCAAAATGAAGAGAGAGAGTGTAGTAGGAGATGTAACACTTACCTCTGGCAAGATCCCGACAAGGAGTGGAGGAGCCGAGGACTAAGGTGAGCTCCAATCTCCTCCTTCCTCTTCTCCTTCCTTCTCTTCCCTTTTCTCCTCTTCTTTCCCTCTCCCACATTTTGTACAAGTGAGAGGTGAGAAATGAACTCACCTCTCCTATTTATACTAAGTCATATACTTAGGTCTTGTTTGGTTAGCCCATATCTGATCAAATTGGGTTATTCCATGATTCAGGATACATGGGCCCACCTCCTTAGACCCATATGGAGTACAAGTCATGAGGAAGGTGTGGGAGAGTACACGGGGTCTTCCGGGGTTGTCCACGATGAGGGTGGTGGGGTCCATGGGGATCAGAACCCAACCAGCAGCCTATTAGGCTACAGGATTCACCCCATTGGATCCATGCCCAGGCTATTTCCAGTGGTCTGTTTCTGGTAGTCAAGGCAATGTTGTGCCATGACTACCTATTGTCCTCAGGTGGCTCTTGCATGGGTGGTTGCCCTAGGCTGTGTGCATAGTTTTCCCATAATTTTGGTATGTGTCGGGATTTGGGTGTGTGGTGTTGGGTCACTTACCATCTGAGGTCGGAAGGCTTGATCCCCTCCAATTGGATTGTCAAGCAATACAAGAGAAAGTGGGGTCATCTCTCCTCATTTTACAATGTGTTGCCGCAAGCCAAAATCCTATAGTACTTTCCACTTTTGGTCTGAGACCTATCACAATAGTTCAAATTAGACCGGGTTAGGGCACGGGTGTAACACATCATGTCATATAAAATGGCCACGACTGCCCTCTGGTAGGTTGCCCGAGCATTTTTCAATCCGAAGGGCATCACTTTGCAGCAATAGGTTCCCCACAGAGTGGTGAAGGCTATTTTCTCACTATCTTCTGGGTGCATGCTTACTTGATTGTATCCTGAGAATCCATCCATAAATGATAGCTAGGCATGCCCCGCTATATTGTCGACCAGTACGTCAATGTGAGGTAGTGGGAAATCATCTCTTGGACTCACTTCGTTAAGATCTCAGAAATCGATGCACATCCACACCCTACCAGCTTTCTTGGGAACCGACACTATGTTTGCCAACCACTGGGGGTATTTCACTACTTGTAGAAATCCTGCATTCCACTATTTCATAACCTCTTCTCTAATCTTTTTGCTCCATTCTGAATGCATTCTTCTGAGCTTTTGCTTGACTTGCTTTGCATAGGGATAATTTGGCAAACGATGTTTCACGATTTTGGGATCTATCCAAGGCATATCCTCGTAGGACCAGGCAAAGACTTCTGTGAACTGTTTCAAAAGGCTGATTATCTGTCTTGTTTCTTGGTCATTCAAGCTGGTGTCAATTTTCACCTCTCAAGGGCCTTGGTTAGTTCCCAATTAATAACTCGGGTATCCTCACAGATGGGTTGGTCCTTTTTTGATTTGCATTTTTTTATTAAGTTATGATATTCATGAAGATCATCATCAAAAAATGGAGGCAAGTCATACACGAAATCAAAAATTTTAGTAATGAAAGAGGGAGTGACAGACTCGACATACACGGACTCTGAATTTTCTCATGAATGGACAACTAAACAATAGACTCGACAACTAACTCGATGATTTTATTAGTGGTATCCAAGTTGGTTAAATTAGTAGCAAGAGTGAACTTGAAGTTCTCTCCAATGCTTGTCCAGTTCAGGAGTGGCTCAATGGCTTGATGGATGAGCAGATGTGGCGATGGGCCTTTCTCTTCCTCAACGGTTGCCATAGCTATTTCTTCAGTGGTGTTGTAATTGCTTTCTCCTTCCTTTGGCTGCTTGCTTATGAGGACAAACTGGCTGATCACATGTTCCTTGAAACCAAAATTTTTGAGGGGTGAAAATCGGTTAAGGTTGCTTAGCCTTCTCTCAATGAAGTCTAGCATTTCAAGCCTACTATTCGAGGTCATCCCCATTCCTTGGTCACACCTTTGACCACCATCATGGGTTTTTCCATCACAATTGAATCTGGCACAATGCATGCAAACCATCATTCTTCGTGCTCTTCTCTCCTTGGCATACCCGCTCCTTCCTCAGAAGGGCCTAGGCTTGATCTTGCGTAACTCTTGCACACTCGCTTCTTGTAGGAAAGAACAAATATGGTTCTTTAGATAGATCGGAAGATGTAAATACCAAGAAAGTGTATCTTCCCTTCCCACTCTATTTTTAGGAGGATTCTAGGACTTGTCACTTCCTTCGACCGGATTGACATTGTAGGATTATCAGAGGAGAACTCATCTTTAACCAGTGTTATTTCTGATATGCCGGTAATGCAGGTGTCCTAATTGCTTTCTTTAATGTGTAGTTTCTCTAATTCATGGGTGACCCAATCAACCTCAACTTGGAAGAATAATTCAAATCCTAGTTGTATTTTGGCGGCCATCTCGTCAAACCATGGCTCAACATACCCACAGAAGGGAAAGTCTTCTCCTTCCCTTATGAAGTGTCCATTGAGGGTGGGGTAGTAAGAAGTGACTATCCCCCTAGTCATTTTTAATACCTTGTGACCATTTCCTTGATTTTGATTTATGCTACCACCTTTGTTCGGGTCTTGAGATTGAGAAACATACCTAGTCCACTTCTGCCCTGGCTGACAACCATGGTTGGTTTCTTTGGCATACCTTGATGATACTTCCCCAGTCCCATTCCTAGGAAGTACAGCATGTTTCTCATCACTCGACTGACTAGGGGACTCCATATTTCTTCATAGTTGGCTGGGATATTTTCTTCAAAAGCTCCTTTGGCGAGAACCGCACAATTCCCTTTTATTTTGAACCCATTGAGTCAGACTTCATTACCTTGTTCCTCTCCCTTCTCAATATTAACTAGAGTATTGACTATCTCGGGGTCTCTTGTAATAGTGATCACCTTCTCCTCATGTATGAACTTCACCTTTTGGTGGAGAATAGAAGATACTGCCTTTGCCTGGTGTAGCCATGGCCTTCCTAAAAGAATGTTGAAGGATGCTAATATATCAATGATATGAAAGTCAATGTTACATTTCACTGGCCCAATCATTATAGTTTTAGTAAGAACTCTGAGGACCACTCTTTTGGTATTGTCAAATGCTCACATTGTCTGATTTGACGGCCTCATCTTTTCCATGTCAACACAAATACTCTTGGCTGACCTTAAGGGTAGTACATTCAGAGCAGATCCATTATCAATGAGAACTTGAGGGACAATCTTATCCAAACATTCCACTACCATGTGCAAGGCTCTGTTGTGCTGAGTTCCTTTGGTGGGCAATTCTGCATCTGTGAACATCAGCGACTATACTGTATATGTTTGTTTCCCTTACTATCTGTGAGAGCTGCATCGGGTCAATCTCGATGGGTACTTGCACATTTATTAAAGACTTGAGGACAGCCTTGTGGTGTGAAGGGGAGGCCATTAGTAACCCCCAAATTGAGATGTTAGCCTGTGCCTTCTTGAGTTGATCCAAGACAGGGTTTTCCCACTTTGAGTTGCTACTTCCTGCCTCATTGGTTTTTGGTTGCTCCACCACTAAGGACTTTCCTTTATATTCCTTCCCACTTCGAGTTTCCATCACACTCGAAGATTTCTTCAGAATAATCTATGTAGGGTACTGGTCTTCATCATTACTGTCTATTATGGTGATTATTCTAACTATGTGGTCATCATCCACTTTGGATTCTCCTTCCCGGCTTGGGGTAGGAAGTCGAGGCCCACCACAGATGTCTAGAGCTCTGGCTCACACTTTCTTGACTGAGTTGTGTTGGAAACCTGCATCCACTGCTCCTTTCAATGTGTCTTCCTCCCCTATTTCTTCAACGTCCTCTATTTGTTCGGCATAGTAGCACTCACTGATGGCTATCTCACCCAAAATCTTACTTGTTTCCTCCAAGTGAAGTACCATTGCATCCAATCGCCCTTAAATTTTGATCATCTATTCTTCAAGTGCCACCACAGAATTCACATCATCGTCATCGTCCTCCTTTGGATTGAGGTCCTCTTTATTATCTGACTCTGAGGTGGACCCATCTTCCTCCATACGGATCGAAAGTGTTGAATGAATGGCATCCGTTGGGTCAATCATTGGTTCATCCCCTCTGATGGCATACATTGAGTATCCTTCTGGATCCCCTGACATGTAGTATCCTGACTCATCATCCTCATTGGCACTTCAGTTGTTACCATAGTCCCAGTTTTCAGAATCTTCTTCTTCACTATCTTCCTCATTGGATTCCTCATTGTCAATGATTCCTTTTGCATCCAAACAATTTAGAACGTATGGATCAGAATATCTCCATAGGATTGGACTCTGTTTCTTGAGCTCAAAGCTTGATTGTATCAGACTCATCATCCTCAGTATCACTCCTTATATGGATTAGGAAAACATACTCCTTGATCTGTTCACCTACTGCCAATGCCATTATTGTTCTTAGAAGGTCATTGATGATAACATTTATGTGTGAAATCTTAGGTAGTAAAGCATGCATTTTACATATTTAGAATGGAGCTATCTTGGGTTTTACTCTCTTTTTGCAGGCTCTATATTTTAAAGGCCTTAAGGACTATCAGGCACCGTATCTCCAATTTTACACATGAAGAGGTCCTATTTCTTTTCATGTTGTGAAGAGGACGAAATTCTGAGCATGATTGACGTGTTGCATTAAAAGTACACATCTATTTGGTCACCCATACAAGTGATTATTCTTTTTGGGCCAGAAAAAGAATAATGGATCAGAACTGAACCGAGATGCAAAACCAACCTGTTTGCAATTGTCCCAGGTGTAAAAGGAATATTCCAAATTCCAACAAGGATCGATGGACCCCCCTTGAGTGATTGAAGATTATTTTTTGGTAACAACAACTACCTACCATAGTTGGTGAGTTGTGGTGTGCAAAAATCCCTTGCTCACCAGGAGGTCTCAAGTTTGAACATCTTGGCTACTATTTTTTTAAGATTCTTTTTGGAATATTTTCTCTCTCCCACTCACCTACTTAAAGCACCAAGGGCATGGACTTTCTCTCTCCTAATTTCCACCTCATCAACAAGAATCTCAAAAAATCCCCTAAACTAGGAAACCAAAATTTGTTGTACTCCCTCCCATTCTCTATATAAGAGAGTCGACTAAGGGGAGGGAGGACACACTTCTCTTTTAGGGTTTCCTCTCTTCCTCTCTTCCTCTCTTCTTCTAGGTTTTTAGTTATGCTCTCTTTTTCTCTTTAGTTCTTTGTCTTAGTTTTTTTATGCAAGCACTTTTGTAATTTTTTTTATTAATGCAAGTCTTTTATTTTGATTAATGTAAGCCTTTTATTTTATTGTTCAAGTTATTCAAAGGTGTAATAATTTTAATTTCTAGTTCTAGGCTTAGTTCTAGGTGACAAGAACAAGCTGTGGAGCAGCTCTTTCAAGTTCAGTTTTTCTCTTCATGATTTGTTTTTTCCAAGCCTAGCAATTTCAGATTTGATTTAGTTTAGATTTGATTTTTAGGGCTGGTAGTATTTTAAAACAACCAAGTTTTCAAGTTCAAGTATTGAAGTTCAAGTAAGTAGGCTTCTACATAAGTCTTCTCACCCCCCTCTCATTCCCTCTTCTTTCTACCCATCATTCTTAAATTAGGTTTTAAATTTTCAGTTTTACATTATTGCTTTCCCTTTCCCTTTCCCACAAGGTCCTTGGCTAGATGCATGTGTTGGCTTTGCCCCTCTCTAGCTATAGATGCATCCTTTTACTTTCTTATTTATATTGCATCCCTTCCCCTAAAGCTAAGTAGAAAAGCCCTTGTAAGAGTACTCTCTGGTCAAGTAGGTAAGCTCGTGTTATTTATAGTGCATCCCTTGGGCTAAGTAGAGATACCTACTTGTGTGCCTCTCTCTAGCTTTATTCCCTTTTTATTTTATTTATTCACTTTTCAGTATGTTTTATTTCAGCACTTACTTTCAATTATTTGCTTTTTAATTGCATGGTTTGAGTATTTAAATTCCTTGATGATGAATGGTTAGGGTTAGATGTGAATGGTTAGGTTGTTCAATTTTTATTTCAATTGCAATTGAATTTCCCTAGATGTGCTAGTTATGACGCTTTTAGATGCATTTGTGTTATGATGGTAGTTAGAAACAGATCACCATAATCAATTGTTACACTTTTGCTTTATTAAAAGAAGGTAAAAATAAAGTGGCTGCTCTCTTTGTGTTCGACCAGTTAGCTACACTGATCCGTACGCTTGCGATTACTTTTAAATCTCAAACAGTCATCTGTTAATGCTTCAACTGTTTCAGGACTAGCCTCTAGGGATGTGGTCATTTGAATCAAGGACATAGGGTCTATCTCTTGACTTTCCCCCAGAACATTCACTGAATTTGTTGATGAAGTGGCTTCCAGATAGTCTGGCAATGTAAGGATGTCCTTCTAGTTGTACTCATCAATCCATCCTTCTTTTGGATTCAATGGGTTGTCCACTGACCCAAGGGAATGGGAATAATATGGGGATAATGAGGTATACTAGGTGGGATGGTAATAAGGGGATGTAATGTAGGAAGTGGGATATTCGGATGAGGACAAAGAATGGTAGGATGGTGATGGAAGGTCTGATCTTAGATGGTATGGTGAGAATGAAGATAACGGTGAAGGTAGATGATATGTTGAGTTATATGAAGTGGTGGATTCTTCCAACGGACTTGTGATGAAGGAGGGAATGTGGGTACCTGGTCCTCATCTTTTGACATTTCTCCTGACGAATCTTCTTCTTGAGGGGTCTTCTTGACTTTAGCCCTACCTCCCATGATCTTCCTATAGGTTCAAGCATTCAAATGACCTTTCCAAGCCCTATGTCTAATGAGTTGGGTAAGATCACTTTCTATTGCTTCTTCTTCCAGATGACACACACGACTAGAGTGAGAGCCCCTTAAGTCATAACACATGGGACTATAAAAATGCATGTCCACATAGTACATATAGATGGCCCTTTGGAAAGAGTTGCATTTCTTCTGTCGAGCTACCTTGATGAAGCTGAGTATATTCCTTATTATTTTTGGGGGGGAGAGGTAGTCTTTTCACATGCAACAACTTTTCCACCCACTCATGTTCCCTCTGGAGGTGATACTTCTTGAAATTTTGAATGAGATGAGTTGGATCAAAGAATTGATCAAAGTTTCACCGATTATTTGCCAATACATTGATTGCCCATGATTTGGGTATGGGCTGGTAGTGACATTTTGAGATTGTTTGACCATTACCTCAATAGTCCCATTGTCAACCAAATCTTGGACTGCATGCTATGGACTTAGGCATCTTTCCATAGTGTGTCCCTTTTGAGTGTGGTAAGAGCAATATTCATAGTCCTTATAAAAAGTTGGTGGAGGATTACTGACCACTCTCGGAGCTATAGTTCCCAAAAGACCTTGCTTCTTCAACTTCTCATTCATCGTGGTCAAAAGTATTCCCAATTCTATGAACTGTCTCCTTAGGCGAGAAGCATCTGACTGTATCACAAATGGCTGCGAATGTGGGGTGGTTGCAGATGATATGGACTACTAAACTGCACCTACTACATTGGTTTCGATACTCTTATGTCACCCGACCTTAGCACCTTTACCCAGATCTTGGGAAGTTCCTTGAGATTATGCATCTCTTAGGATCTTGTTCTCAACTTGAGTCCCTATGTCTATGAATTCCTCAAAGGTGTCTGAGGGTAGTGGTCAGAAAAAGACCTCTCTTCGCCTTTGTGGGGGAGAAAAAAAAGGACTTTTATGCATTCAGCCCTCTCTCCTCTCTTTCTCTTTCTTGAAGGAGGGGTTTGTTGTGTGTGCTTACCCACGGGCCCCGCACTACTGTATTGCAGCTCAGAGATACATGGAGGCCTTTTTCGTAGGAGTGTAAAGGTCGTCATTAAGACCGGTATTTGACGATGGTCCAATATGGGGGATTAGGATCATACAAAAGGGGTTTGGAGTCACCACTTAGGATTATAGGCCTAGGACCTGGGGGTGGGCCCAATTCCTGAGGAAAGGGCCCAAAAGTTGGTCTAGTCTAGAGATTTAGGATACGTATCAGGTTATAGAGTAGGGAAGGTGTTAGGCACTTAATCTACCCAGTTCAACCGGTCTTCCCACTAGATGCTTAAGTACAAACATTTTCCACAATTATTCCTATTTCGCATGCATGCCTAAGTTATCACACATATATACATTGACTGAATTTAAATAATTATGTACACTAAAAACGAGGTCAATATAAAGTCTACATTATGCTAATTTAGTCGAGAAATTATACCTGAGCTAGACCCCTGTTTCGGGTCAAGAGGGGTGGACCCCCTAATTAGTGCTAATATGAACTTCCTTGTGGATTCTCCTGGCTCAGAAGAATATGGTCTTAACCTCCAACTTCCTTTTTAGAGAGATGTTGACTGTGGTAATGTTCAGAAAGAGTTTCATCTAGGAATAGTTACTTTCAGATTTTGGCTGAGGTCGCACTCTGGCAGAGCTTCCGCTATGGATGGGCTACTTCTGGATTTTGGCTGAGGTGGCACTCTGGTAGAGCTTTTGTTGGGGATAGGCTATGGGAGGGCTGGGCTAAGGTGGCACTCCGATAGAGCTTTCGCTGGGAATAAGCTATGGGAGGGCTGGGCTGAGGTGACACTCAAGTAGAGCTTTTGTTGGGGATAGGTTATGGGAGGGCTAGGTTGAGGTGGCACTCAGGCAGAGCTTCCGCTGGGGATAGGCTAAAACCTAAATGGTTGAAGAACTTTGAAGGCCGGAAGAACACTTGATCTTATGAAGATCTCTCTGAAGACTTGAAGAACCTCCAAAGGGGGGAGGAAGACTATGGCAAAGCTTTTCCCACACCAAATGCTCACTCAAAAAAGCAAATGATAGAAGAACTTTGAAGGCTCAAAGAACACTGTGAAGATCCGAAGAACACTTTAGATCTATGAAGATCTCTCTGAAGACTTGAAGAACCTTAAGGGGGGAGGGGAGGAGAGAGGGCGAAGGTTCTCTACAAAGGTGTTCACTAGGAGGCTTGAGTGTCAAAAACCAAAGGGAGGGGGGTATTTATAGAATTCTTGGACCAATGGGGAGGGAAGAGGAATTTCCTTAGCCAATGTGGTTAAAAAGTGATTTTTTGGATCAATGGGGTAACAAAGTGAGATTTTGAGCCAATACGGTAACAAAGTGAGATTTTGGGCAATGGAGTGGAGTAATTTCTTAGACCAATGAGGTGAAAAGATGCCTTTCTTAGGCCAGTGGGAGATTACAGTGTAGAGTACACTAGCGGGGCAGTGTAGAGTGTCTAAGTGGGTGAAGAGGGAATCCCTTCACCAAACTGGTCATCAGAGTGAAGGTTCCAGCAAAAACACTGGGGCTGGGCAAGGTGTGCAAAGTAAGGGGAGGCACGAGGGACAGGGGGTGTGCAGGGCAGCAGGGCATGCGTAAGGTAGTGGGCATGCACACAAGGCAGCAGTGCACACAAGGGGTGTGCACATGGCAGCAGAGCGCATGGGGTAGTGGGGGAGGGCGAGAGGTAGTAGGGGAGCGTGCGGGGCATGTACGAGGTAGCAGGGGCACATAGGGCCACAGAGGCGTGTGTAAGGCAGACTGGGTGCGTGCTAGGCGACGAGGGCTTGCGGGGAGCAACGAGGGGCACAAGGTAGCAGGTGCACATGTGAGGCCATAGGGGTGCATAGGGGTATGCGCGAGGTAGTAAGGGCATGCGTGAGGCAGCAGGGGCGAGCGGGGGGCAGCAAGGGGTGTAGGGCAGTAGGGGCACGTGCGAGGCAATAGGGGTGTGCGTGAGGCAGCGGGGGAGTGCAGGGAAACAGAGGCATCCGTGAGGTAGTAGGGGTGTGCTGGGATATGTGCGAGGCAGTGGGAGCGTGCGGGGCAACAGGGCATGCATGAGATAGTGGGGCGCACGCAAGGCAGTAGAGGCATATGCGCGAGGTGTGATTTTTTGAGGATGATTGCGGGAGATCCGATAGTCCGATTTTGATATACCATATATCGTTAGAATCATGATTTCGAGTACTATCTATCCATATGTCATTTTTTACTAGATTCCTTCATATATAAAAAGTCATAATTGCACCCTTCTTTTCTTTCGTATGGGATTTCTGGGATTCTTGGGTGGGTGTGAAATGTTCATTGGTTGGGTTACATCAGTCCACCATTATCTCTATTAATTGGAAGCAAGAGGTCATGTCCATGATCCGTAAGTCATCATTGCCAAAGGAGGGTGAGAAAATTTGGTGTCTACAGAATGCCCCTCTTTGGTCGAGGCCTGTGCCAACAGTTGAAGGGTAAAGAAAAGAACAACAACATTTTGTCACCCGAAGCATGTACTGCCGTCATCTTACTCATCAATAACAGATTTGAAAATGCAACAGATAATATTTGTTAACTACTTTAAAGTTTAGGATCTTACTTGGGTCGTTGATTGTTGAAAAGAAATTTGTTGCTCTTTCAATCTTGTAAAAGATGCTAGTATTTGACTTTCCTAGGTTGGGCTTCCTTGTGCCAGTCTAAGGAAATGACCAATGAGATCGGGCCACTTGGGGGCGATTTAAAGAGATGGCCACTTGGGGCCAGGTCAATGAAATTAGGCCACCTGGGCCGGGTCAATGAAACTGGGCCACCTGGGGCTGGTTCAATGAGATTGGGCCACCTGGGGCTGGGTCAATGAAATTGGGCCACCTGGGGCTGGGTCAATGAAATTCTTTATTTTCTTGATTTTACTTCTTTTATCCTTTGATTGGGGTTCTTGAATTTGAACCATTGGATTGGAATCTTGAATTTTGTCATTTGAATTGGAAATTTTCTATTCATATGCATTTGTTTTGAATTTTTACTTTCCTTTTGACTTTGACTTTTCATCTTTCGCATGCATGTGACTATCTACCACTTTTAGGTGATGTAATTTTTATTCACCTTTTCTATGTAATTTTCATCCACCACTTTCATGTGATGTAATTTTTATCTACCTTTTCTATGTAATTTTCATCTACCATTTTCATGTAATTTTCATCTACCACTTTCATGTGATGTAATTTTTATCTACCTTCGAGTTTTGATTTGGATTTTGTATTTTGGGGTAAGGATCTTTGAGTTGCACCTTGGAATTGGAATCTCATTTTTTTTTTGAGAAAACAAATTTTTTAACCATAAAATGGTCCCCCCCTCTTGCTCATTCCCCATTCCAATTTTTCTGAGTTGGGAACATTTGTGAGCGGGTGACTCGTGTTTTTTGATTTTTCTCAAAGATTTGAAGTTCTTTGCATTTTGTCGGGTTTCTTAAAAATTTTTTCAAAGATCTTCAAGTTTTCTTTGAAGTTCTTCATCCTCCTCTTGAAGATCTCCAAAGTTCTTGAGGAACGAGCCAATTGGAGAATTTTGAACTCTTTTTGGGATTTTTTGCAAATTGTAAAACTTCTTGGGGTTCCTTATAATTTTAAAAAATATGGCTTAGAGAAAAAAGAGAAGGACTCACGGAGGAATCCGGCTTGATGGCATGGAGAGTTACAGTACTTTTTCTCAGGGGGATGAGAGTCCCGTAGATTGGTACACCAGGTGGACACTCCATCGGACTCGGGATCACATATGCAACTCCATATAGGGTACATGGGTGAGTTTTGCATTTTATTTATTCTTTCATTATCTTTGTATTTTTTTAAATTTATTATTATTATTTTTTATATTTTTTTATATTTTTTATGATTTTATTTTTAGAGGTTCAATGAGGGGGTACCACCTGCTTTGGTAGATATCATCCGAATTCGAGTCGGGACTGGTATAAAGTCCTTCCTCACAAGGTCAAGGGGCTAGTTGTTTTATCTTACCTAAGTCGATTGGCCTCATTGGAGACCAGAAAGTTTAGTCTGGCATTGGCGGGAGCCCTGATGGAGCAGTGGTGACCGAGTACTCACTCCTTCCATTTCCCGATAGGCAAGATTACCATTACGCCCTTGTGCTTCTATGCCTTGACAAGCATACCATTTGGGGGGAGGCCCCTGACCCTTCCTGAGACTCTGTCAGCTAGGGAGTTCACCAAATTGACGGGTATAGATATCGAGGATGATTAGAAACATATCCGCCTAGGAGAGATCAGTGCTCGTTGGTGGAGGATCGGCTTGGGGGTGAATCCTGGTAACATTGCGCAGGTGACCTGTTCTTTCCTCCTATTCACTGTGGGCCAGTGTCTTTTTAGTGACCTTCG
The DNA here is from genome assembly GCF_013358625.1 of Macadamia integrifolia. Classification (NCBI taxonomy): domain Eukaryota; kingdom Viridiplantae; phylum Streptophyta; class Magnoliopsida; order Proteales; family Proteaceae; genus Macadamia; species Macadamia integrifolia. The sequence goes on along the minus strand of NC_056561.1, from coordinate 19,045,831 downwards.
AGGGGGGTGGATATTCGTATGGCTGCCCTTTTCTAAAACATTTGGGATCTGGATACTTGGGATTGGGGTGGGGCCGCTTACGCCAACCTGTTATGGACCCTCGACCTTCTAGCATATGGAGACCGAGGCCTCAAGGGCACGGGCTACATTCTCCAGGTAGCTTCTTGTCCCTACACACATTTCATTTCATTTGGTTGCACTTCCTTACTTTAACTTTTCAATTCAGCTCTGGTGTTATGAACATCTGGAGATTATGGTTCCTGTACTGAAGGCTCCTCAAGCATTGTTTTTCCTCGCAGCCATGAGATGGGGAAACAGTCAGGTACTCTGGGGTCGCCACCATCCTCTAGGGGCCACTGTTCGTTCTCTTTTGAATGGACTTACAAAGGTTGGCATTAAATTTTCTTCTGTCATATGCTGTACTTACTTCTTGAATTTGCAGGTTATTTGGAGGTTATTTCAACATCTCAGGTTTTCGAACCTTGACGAAGTTGCTCAGGCCAGGTACTTAACAGAGAATTGAGTTCTGTTTAAGGGAACTGAGGCCATACCTGGTATTTGGGAGAGCGTGTCACACCCTAGTGGTCCGATTCTGACATGGGCTTTCCTCTTTATCTTCCTTCACCTACCATGCATCATCTAGAGTGCATTCCTGCTGATCAGATCGAAGGATTGGGTGAAGGAACATGGGATGACTCCTTCCTAGACCAGATAGGGATTACGAGACCTTCCTTGAGGAAGAGATAGTCTATACTCCTTTTGGTCCCAGCGGTCCAGTGGTATGTTGCTCTTCTTGAATATCCCTTTCATTCTTCAATTCCCCTCTTGTTTAGCTTTGATTGATGTTCTTTCAGGGGAGGATACTTCATATGGACCACCCTTCTACTATTCAGTTACAAGTTGATGCTACTAGTCCATCCCAAGCTAGGCCTTCTGCTATTGTGGGTGGATCTCTCAGGATGGCGACCATCCCCTTTTCTGGCTTTCTAGGCTGGTCATATCCCAACGTAGCCCATCCTGTTATCCCTCAGCTCCTGGAGCGTAGACTGGATAGAGATGCTTCTCTCGGGCTACCTATTCTATACAACTGTGTGAGTATCCAACCATCTCTCATTGGATTTTAACTTCTTTTGGATGACATAGATCAGGTATCTCCAGAGGCCTACGCTGAGCTCAGGAGGATGCACCAGAGTTTGTGTGAGGTGGTGCTCGACAAGGTATCTTCTCTTTTTTTTTTCAATCTTGTCCTTCATCTTTATTACTCTTTTTTTTTACCATTCCTTATATTTCCCAGGAAGGAGAGAACACTATCTTAAGGAGCTAAGTCAGCTCTTACTAATAGGAGAATGCCCAACAACATGCGCAGATTTAGGATCTCACCCAAAGACTGGCGAACTCGGGATTGGCACCTACAAGCTCTTCAACATTCCATGAGGATGACACTGAGTATGATTCAGACGAGGATTTTGATTCTTAGGGATCTGTTATTATAGTTCCTGCAAACACAAACACATGTATATCTCTTTTCTTTTTCTTTTTCCCTCCCCATGTTTATTCCTTCTTCTTTTTTGTATTACCAGAGTTGGCATTTTACGAATGAAGATCTATCTGTGTCATAAAGAAAATTTTATTTATGAATTTGAATTTTTGGGCATGATTAATTCCACAACTCAAGTATTCATCAGAATAATCGAAATAACATGAAAATTCAAATGCCACGCTATTTTACTACCAAGTTCAATACATAGAATGGAAATAACTTTCCTACCACAGACAAGATTGGTAGGTAACAAGGTGGGGAGACAGTTCTTGGGGTGGGTAGAAATTCACCAACTCTTTTCGGTCCTCTTCTTGCAATCCATACTGCCGACTGATGTAGGTGGGCAAGTAAACGGACGTATGAGTCAATCCCATCAACCTGGCGTAATTGCATCCAGGGGTCTTCATTAAAAAATCCTCTTGTGGCCACCATCGGCATCTCCATGCAATATCCTTTGTAGGTCTTCCTTGTAGGTATTCCTCCTAATCAACAATGAGCTTGAATTCTGGGACTTCTCTCTTATCTTGGTAGCAAAGAACTCCGAGTTGGCATCCATTTAACAGCTTGTTCAGCTTCAGTTTTTCAAGTAACCAAATCTGGAAAATAACAGGACTTCCTTGATAATGATCAAGTCCAAATTTATGGCTATAGCTCATGTTCTCAAATCCCTTGAGTGTTTCTGCAAAGACCGTAGGGATGATATCACCTCTTTCCTTCAACTGCTTTACCACTTCTATCAAAACAAGTGGTGCACCACGTCTGGAAGTTCAGAGAACATAGCGAGCTATCATGCAAAGTAGATAAGCATCCTGTGATCTTTGCTGATAGATTCCTCCCAATGATAGTTACTGGACAAAGATCTTGGCAACCTTTAGAATGTCGATCTTCCCATATCTAATGAATTGTTTCACCTCCTCCTTTTTCCATCCGAAGAAGTCCTGAATTTCCTCTAAGTAATCTTCCTTCAAAGATGGTTGGATCAACCTGTCCTTAGGTGGAGATGGCATACAAACTGGAAATTCTTCGAGAGTTGGACAGATCTCAACTAACCCAAATTAAAATATATGAAGATTGGTATCCCAATGTTGGGGCACCTGTCGGAGTAAGCTATGATGTAATTCTACACATCTGATAGATTAGCATTGACATATTCATAGATTCTAGCAGTCCTGGTGTCGTAATGTATATGTCCAAGGTCCATTTTCTCAATGTCTCATCTAAAGAGCCCATGAATTTTCCTGCAGTCATCACAAACAAAGAGGAGATGTGATGATTCATCAAAGTATGACTCATTAGTTATTGACACGACCAAACCTTTACCACTATTTCATCAAATTCTTCTCTCTTTTTTTTTTTTCACTAATCAAGGATGGGGAATGAACTGGCCTTGATATACTGGTGCCGAGTGGTGACTTTTTTAGGGGATGAAATGCTGGATAAGAATTTAAAGGACCATAGGTGGATGTCGGATACCTAATGGCCTTATATGCCAAATGGTGATTCTTAGGGGATACAAGCTATGATGATCTTTTTAAGATACATTGATAATTAATCTAGGAACCAATTTATTACCTTGAGATTGTTGAGACCGCACTTGCACATGTCAAGTTTCCTACATATCCTTAGAGAGGAATCAGGTCTAGCGTAGTTTAGGCTATTACCCTTCCATACATAATATCTCTTATGCTGATCCAAGTTGACCAATCCAAGTATTTCTTCGTTGTTGTGGTCTATGAGTTTTACAGCCTTGCTTGGTAGAATCTCTTTGACAGTGAATGGGCCACTCCAGTCTGTACTTTCCTCTTGTGACATAAATTAGGGCTCTTTGTTCTCGAAGAACAAGCTCACCCTTTTCTATGTGACAGGGTTTCACAATCTTGTTGAAGGCCCTTTTCTTCAGATTATTCATGGCCTTCATTCATCTTTCATTGAGAAAGTTGAGCTCATCATGTATGGCCTTCACCCATTCTCCTTCAGGTTACTAACTATCAAGCAATACCCTTAAGGATGGTACTAAGATTTCCAAGGGTAGGACTGCCTTAGCCCCATATACCAAGGAGAAAGGAGTTACCCCTGTCGAGGATCATACAGAAGTACGATATGCCCATAAAGAAAGTGGTAACTTATCTAGCCAATCCTTGTGTGTTTTAGCCATTTTCTATAGGATGACCTTGATGTTCTTGTTAGTTGCCTCTACTGCCCCAGGGGTCTATGGCCTATAAGTGGTAGAGTGATGCCTTTTGATACCAAATTTTGTGCAAATTTTGTCAGTTTTGCCCCTGAAATGAGATCCTTGATCCTATATCAACTCTTGAGGCACTCCATATCGGCAAATGATGATTTCTTTGATGAACTTTGCCACCTTAGCAGATGTGAGGACTATATATGATTGAGCTTCTACCCACTTGGTGAAATGATCAATGGCTACCAAGATGAACTCATGGCCATTGGAAGCTCTAGGATTGATCTTCCCTATGTAGAGAATGGGCAAGGAGAATGGAGTGAATGTAACTCTGTTGGCAGGATGTGTATGACATTGGCAAATATCTGACTTTTGTGACATTTCTTGACAAAGCTCACACAGTCTGCTTCCATTGTGTTCCAATAGTATCCCAATCTGAGAATCTTCTTGGCTAGCATCTGGGCATTCATATGGAGTCGAAAAAGGCCTTGATGAATTTCTTCCATGATTGTTGTAGCTTGCTCTTCATCCATGCATAGCAACTGTATTCCATCATAGGACCTTTTGTACAATAAGTCCCCTTGAAGAATAAACTGGGTGGTATATCTCCTTAGAATTTTCTTTTCTCTCTCTGTGGCTTCAACCGGGTACTTCATTTCCTTGATGAAAGCCACAATATGAGCAAACCAAGATCGACCATCTATGGTGAGAGAGTTCACCGAATTTTGATAAATGGGCCTACTTCTTTGTTCCACCAAGAATGGTCAAACCCTAGCATAGGGTTACATTCTACCATGGAAGCCAAGGTTGCAAGGGTATCGAAAAATTGGTTGCTATCCTTCTGAAAGTATTCGAACAAGATCTTAAAATGTCCAATCACTTCTTCCAGATGTTCTTGATATAGCTTCAGTTTCTCATCTCTGGTCTTCCACTTTTCTTGCGTTTGACCGATGACGATGGATGAATCACCATATACCTTGATCCTTTTTACCCCTATGGTCAGAGCAGCTTCAAGAACCAAGGCACAAGCTTCATATTTTGGCAATATTGTTGGTACAGGGGAAATCAAGGCAAAATGACACAGGTAAGTAAAGGCTGTCAGGAGTGACAAGCAATATTCCCGCACCACACCCCTTTTGATTAGCTACTCCATCAAAGACCAACTGCCATTCATTAGCTATGTCTTCTTCTTCTATTGCTGTGACTTCTTCATCTAGGAAGGCATCATCCAGGGCCTTCCATCTTTTGTGGGGTGTGCAGCCAAATGAACGACTATAGCTTGCCCTTTGATAGACTTCTGAGCAATATAGGTGATGTCAAACTCTGATAAAAATAGCAACCATCCAGCCATCCTTCCTATTAGAGCTGGTTTCTCAAAAAGGTATTTGATTGGATCCATTCTTGAGATCAAATGTACCAGATATGCTACCATGTTGTGTCGCAACCTTTTTGTTGCCCAAATCAGTGTAGCACAAGTTCTTTCCAAAGATGTGTATCGTGTCTTATATTCTAAGAAATTCTTGCTGAGGTAGTATATGGCATGCTCTACCACTTTTTCTGTCTCTTTTTGTGCTAGCAATAAGCCCATGAAATATTCTCCCACTGATAAGTCCAATAGAAGTGGTTCTCCTTACACCGGTGGCTTCAATACTGGTGGGTTCATAAGGTATCCTTTGATTTTATCAAAAGCTTGTTGGCATTCGTCATTCTATTCCGTGAGCTGATCCTTCTTCAGTAGCTTGCAAATCATAGTCAGCTGAGCTATGAACCCGCTAATATACTAAATGTGACCTAGAAATCCTCGTATTTGCTTCTTAGTGCGAGGCGTGGGCATTTCTTGGATTGCTTTGATCTTGATAGGGTCAACTTCGATGCCCTTTTCTCTCACCAAGAACCCCAAAAATTTTCCTATTGTTGCCCCGAATACACACTTCTATTGATTCACTTTAGCTGATATTTCTTGATCCTCTCAAAAAATCGTCTTAGTACGGGACTATGCCCTTGCCAATCCCTTGACTTCACTATCATGTCGTCCACATAGACTTTCACATCTTTGTTCATCATGTCATGCAATATGGTCGTAGCTATTCTTTGATAATTTGCCCCAACATTCTTCAATCCAAAGGGCATTACCTTATAACAATAAGTTCTCCATGGAGTGGGGAAGGCTGTCTTTTCACGATCCTCTGGGTGCATGCTCACTTGATTGTATCTTGAGAATCCATCCATAAATGATAATAAGGTATGCCCCACTGTGTTGTCAACCAATACATCAATGTGAGGTAATGGGAAGTCATCCTTAGGGCTCACCTTGTTAAAATCTCAGAAATCTATGCACATTCGTACCTTGCCATCTTTCTTTGGCACTGGTACGATGTTGGCCAATCATTGAGGGTATTTCACCACTTGTAGAAAACCTACATTCCACTGTATCATGACTTCTTCTCTGATCTTTTCACTCCATTCTGGATGCATTCTTCTGAGCTTCTACTTGACAGGCTTTGCCCCAGGGAAAGTTGGCAATCGATGTTGCATGATATTGGGGTCTATACCAGGCATATCCTCATAAGACCAAGTAAAGACTTTGGCAAATTCCTTCAGAAGACTAATCATCTGTTCTGTTTCTTCATCAACTAGGGTGATACCAATTTTTACCTCTTAAAGGCATTGGTTGGTTCCTAGATAAATAACCCGGGTATCCTCATGGATGGGTTGGGCTTTTTTTGGTTTGCATTGTTTTATTAACTCTTAATATTTATTAAGATCATCATCAAAAAAAGGAGGTAAGTCATCTCATTCATGAAAGAAGCAGTAACAGACTCAATATACATGGACTCTGGACTTTCCTTGAGAGGGAAGGCCGATTCATAATCATAAACAGAAGATTGGTCAACAGGTTCAACTACAGACTCGACGACTGACATGATGCATTTATCAGTGGCATCCAGGTTGGTTGATTTGGTAGCATGAGTATACTTGAGGTTCTCCCCAATGCTTGTCTAGTTCAAGAGTGGGTCAACGGCTTGATGGATGAGCAGATGCAGCATAGGGCCACCTTCTTCTTCCAGGAAGGTTGCTACTATCTCTTCAGTTGTGCTGACATTGTTCTCTTTGATACGTGCTTGCTTCTTCACAAATACAAGTTGATTTATTTTATATTCTCTAAAGCCGAACTTCTTGAGGGGTGAGGATTGGTGGTAAGATGGATGCTGAAGGTATGGTGTGGTGGATATCTAGTTTTCTGACTCTTCTTCTGATGACTCTTTTGGGGCCTTCATAACCTTGGCCCTTTGGCTCATAACTATCCTGTAGGCAAGGGCATTCATGTGATTCTTTCGAGCTCTGGGTATGATCAACTGAGTGGGGTCACTCTCTGTTACTTCTTCTTCTAGGTTGCTCCTATGACTAGATTGAGGAACCCCGAAATCATAGAATATGGGACGACAAAAGTGGCTATCTGCACAGTACATGTGAATGGCTCTTCGGAAGGAGTCACATTCTTTTCAGCAAGTTTCCTTAATAAAGCTGATGATATGCCCTACTATTTTTAGAGGAAGGGGTAATTTTGCACAAGCAACAGCTTTTCTATCCATTCATTATGCCTATCATCATGGTACCTCTCAGAGTCTCTAATAAGAAGAGTTAGATTGAAGAAATAAAGATCCCAATCTTGCTAGTCATCTATCATTGACAGCATATTGATGGTTCCATGATCTGGGAGTGGATTGGTATCGATATTGGGAGGTTGCTTAACTTTGACTTCAATAGTCCTGTTATCTACCAAATTTTGGATTGCATGTTGAAGACCCAAGCATCTTTTAGTGTTATGCCCCTTCTGAGTGTGGTAGGCACAATATTCATGGTCCCTATACCAAGTTGGAGGAGGGTTGCTGAATGTCCTTGGATTTACTGTCCCTTACAATCCTTGCTTCTTTAGCTTCTCATACACTGTGGTCATAGGCTTTCCCAAATCAGTGAACTGTCTCCTTGGGCGAGGAGCCTTCTGAACAGGAGCATATGCTTGTATCACAAAAGGTTATGAAGAGGTGACGGGTGATACCGACTATTGGACTGCACCTATCACATTGGTTTTGGGAACCTTTCCTCGTCCAACTCTGGTATTCTTTCCTACATCTTGGGAGGATCCTTAATACTGAGCATCCTATAGGATTCTATTTTCCACATGTGTACCGGTGGCTATTAAGGCATAAAAAATAGAGGACATCCTAATAAGGCTTTGAAAAGTTTTCAATCAACATTCTACTTGCTCTGCCTCAGAAGGTCGGTTGGCCATCATGGCAGCCTTTTCTCTAAACCTCATTAGGAAGGCGGTGAATCCTTCTTTGGGCTGCTGCCTTAACGTCTCAAGCTCTCTAGGCTTTACACCTACTTCGATATTGTATGAGTACTGCTTGGTGAAGGCTTTCACCATTGTTGCCCAATTCTGAGTTTGGGCAGACTCTAATTGCGTAAGCCACCTCAGTGTTGGCCCTGATAGGGTAAACATGAAAGCTTCCCCCATCTGGTTGTCCGCAAGTTGCAATGATTTGGTGATGATAAGGAAGACTTTGAGATGAGCCTTGGGGTCCTTTGACTCATCAAATCTGTCAGTTTTCCATTTGAATTTCTTAGGAATTCTTGTCCCATTGAAGAAACTCATCTCATCTGAATCCACCACTTGAATTTTTGAACTCTTTCCTGTTCAGATCAGATTTTCCAACTTTTCCAATTGCTCTCTGAGTTTTCTTTCTTTCTTCATCTCTGGAGGTTCCATTCAGACATGCACTGTAAATTCCTTTTCATCATATTCAATCACTACCTTAGGGCGAAGGAACTGGAAATAGGTTCCACGTTGACCATTCGCACGGGTAGGTGATGCTCCTTATTGACCACTCGGCTTGACTTGCTCTGGCTCTCCTGAGTCTACTTGAGAAAAATTCCCATGATAACCTATGGGTCCATTCTATTCCAATTCTCCTGTAGCCTATGCCAGTTTATCCTTGGGATCAGTCCTGGGAAGGTTTCGAAGCAAGTGCAATATTTGGGCCAATCCTCTCTTGACCTCGACCATTTCTGTCTGCAAGGCCTCTACGGGGTGAACCCATGCTTGCTTGGGTGATTCAGGGTTGTGTGGATCCATGTGAACTAGGCTATAATCACTTGGCAGTAGACAATCTCGGAGAGACGATGGAGTTGACATTGGACTTAAGCAAGTAAACCGGTTACCCTGACGTGTCCAAATAGGCTGCGGAGAATACTTGAGGTGTGGAATTGTGCCTGAACCAAAAGTGGCTTATTTTAGGATTCATGCATTCCCAGCCCTTTGCTCATTTATCTATTCAATTATCAGCCAATGATCCAACCAAATTAGTCCACTTATTGATAAGGAGTGGATAGGGGTTGATGCCCCCTAGTCCACTCAATGCCATAAGTGGGAGCTGCACATAAATGGCTTGACCAGAATATTCCTATTAAGACATTCTCTGCCATAAAGTCATGCTTTCCTTAATCTCATTCCACTAGGTGACCTTCCTCCTAGTTTTCTTAGGTCTTTTAGGTAATTTGATATTTTACGAGACTTAAACGGGAATCACCCCGGAGTCACATATACCAAATCATCAAAATATCTCATTTCTAAGGAGGAAGAACAACTTTTATCCAAAACCCACTTAGGAGAGCATTTCTTTATGACCAGAATGCATGCATTATAGGAAGATTCCTTTTCAAGACCTCAAACAAAATTTTCAGATTAGCTTGTGGAGTTCCTAGCGTTTTCCAACTATTCCTACATGATGCCAGTATGCAATGGATGCAATAGGGCCGACAAGGCTTCTTTGACAGGATCTATATATGCAAGGTACGTGATCCTTTTGATATACCCAAAGGTATGAGATCAAGGGGGTGACTTCCTTACCCATTACTCGCAACTACACATGAGATTAAGCAACTGGCCATGGGGTGGTGCAACTATGAGTGATTGTGTGCAAAAGTGTAATGCGAGAATATCATCATTCTATCTCAAAATGCCATAAAGTGCACGGACCTCCCTAGGGGTGCTGGCACAATTACGAACATCCTCGTTGTTTAACAATACCCCACACCCTTGTATAGGAAGCGGCTACCATTTACTCTCAGAGTACTCTCCATGACATGCACTGACCTCCCCGAGGGTGCGGGCATGATAGGGAGTCCATCACCAAGTAATTTAACACAAAGCATGATGCATGATGTAGTTAGCGAATACAATTACAAACATGGGGTCAGCCAAACATTTTTTCAAGTAGATGTGGTGGAAAATGTTCTTGTATTTAATGGTAGCATCTAGTGTCAGAAGCTTGACATATCCCCAGTGGAGTCGCCACTATGAGGGTAGCGGCCAAAAAAGAGACCTCCTCCCCCTTACGGGGAGAGAAAGAAGACTGGCGTTCGGCCCTCTCTCCTCTCTTTCTCTTTCTTAGGGAGGGGTGTGTCGTGTGTACTTTCCCAAGGGCCTCGCACCACCGTTCCGCCGCTTAGAGATATGTGGAGGCCTATTTCGCAAGAGTGTAAAGTTTGTCATTGAGACGGAGATTTGATGGTGTCCAATATGGGAGATTGGGATCATACAAAAGGGTTTGGAGTCACCACCTAGGATTATGGGCCTAAGACCCATAGGTGGGCCCAATTCTTGAGAAAATGGCCCAAATGTTGGTCTGGTCTAATGATTTAGGGTAAGTGTCAGATTGTAGAATTGGGAAGGTGTTAGGCACCCATTCTACCCGGTTCAACTGGTCTTCCTACTAGACGCTTAAGAATGAACATTTTCCACAATTATTCCTATTCCACATGCATAGCTAAGTTATCACACATATATACATGGACTGAATTTAAATAATTATGTACACTAAAAATAAGGTCAATATAAAGTCTACATTATGCTACTTCGGTTGAGAAATTATACCTAAGCTTGGCCCCAAAACAGGGTCAAGAGGGGTGGACCCCTTGATTAGTGCTGATATGAACTTTCTTGTGGATTTTTCCAGCTCAGGAGAAGATGGTCTTGACCTCCAAATTCCTTTTTTGAGAGATGTTGATTGTGGTAATATTCGGATAGAGATCTGATTAGGAACGGTTACTTTCGGATCTTGGCTGAGGTGGCACTCCGACAGAGCTTTCACTAGGGATAGGCTATGGGAGGGCTAGGCTCTCTAGCAATGCTTCCACTGAGGATAGGCTATGGGAGGGCTAGGCTAAGGTGGCACTCCAGTGGAGCTTCTGCTAGGAATGGGCTGAAACCTAAATAGTTGAAGAACTTTGAAAGCTCAAAGAGCACTTCGAATATCCAAAGAACACTTCGGATCTTATGAAGATCTCTCCAATGGCTAAAAGAACCTCAAAAGGGGGGAGGGGAGACTAAGGAAAAATCTCTTCTATGCAAAGGGCTCACTCAAAAAGCAAATGATTGAAGGACTTCGAAGGCCTAAAGAACACTTCGAAGATCCGAAGAACACTTCGGACCTTATGAAGATCCATACGAAGACTTAAAGAACTTCAAGGGGGTGGGGAGGAGAGAGGGTAGAGCTTCTATGCAAGGGATGCCCACTAGGAGGCTTGAGTGTGAAAAATCAAAGGGAGGGGGGTATTTATAGAATTTTTGATCTAATGGGGAGGAAAGAGGAATTTCTCTAGCCAATGAGATTACAAAGTGATTTTTCTAAACCAATAGAGTAAAAAAGTGGAATTTTGGGCCAATGGGGTGAAGAGGAAAATTTTTAGGCTAATGGGGTGAAAAGTAATTTCTTGGGCCAATGAGATGAAAAGATACCTGCTTTGGGCCACTGGGGGATTGCGGTGTAGGGTACACTAGAGAGGCAGTGTAGAGTGTTCAAGTGGGTGAAGATGGAATCCCTTCACCAAACTAGTCATCGAAGTGAAGGTTCCAATGAAAACTCCGGGGCTGGGCAGGGGTGTGCAAGGCAATGGGAGGCACACATAAGGTAGCAAGTTGGTGGATAAGGCAGCAAGGTAGCAAGGGGTGCACGGGGTAGGCTAAGGTGCATGCGAGGCAGGCTGGGGCGCCCTGGCACTTGGGGGCATGCAGGTAGGCGAGAGCGTGAGTGAGGCACCTGGGGGCACATGCGAGGCATGTAGGGTCACGCAGGTAAGTGGGGGTACGTAGGTATAAGGTGGTGCATGTGTGGCAAGTGGGGGCACATGTGAGCACGTGGGGCTCGCGCACGAGGCAGGCAGGGCTGTGCATGTGGGGCAAGCAGGGCTGTGCATGCAGGGTAGGTAGGGCTATGGAAACATGGTAGGAAGGACTGTGCACGTGGGGTAAGCAGGGTTGTACATGCGCAGTAGGTAGGGCTGCGAGCATGAAGTGTGATTTTTTAGGAACGATTACGGGAGATCCAACAGTCTGATTTTAACGTACCATATATCATTAGAATCATGATTCTGAGTACTATCCATCCACATGGTCATTCTGACCAGATTCTTTCATATATCAAAAGTCATAATTGGACGTTTCTTTTCTTCCGTGTAGGGTTTCTGGGATTCTTAGTGGGTATAAAATATTCATGGATTGGGTTACTTTAGTCAACTATTATCTTTGTTAATCAAAAGCGAGAGGCCATGTCCATGATCTGTACGTCATCATAGCTAGAGGAGGGTGACCATGTTGGGTGTCTACACTACCTTGGATGATTAGTCTCCTGAAGAAGTTCGCCGAAGTCTTTGCTTGGTCTTATGAGGATATGCTTGGTATAGACCCCAATATCACGCAACATTGATTGCCGACTTTCCCTGGGGCAAAGCCTATTAAGCAGAAGCTCAGTAGAATGCATCCAGTATGGAGTGAAAAGATCAAAGAAGAAGTCATGAAACAGTGGAATGCAAGTTTTTTACAAGTGGTGAAATACCACCAATGGTTGGCCAACATCATACCAATGCCAAAGAAAGATGGCAAGGTACAAATGTACGTAGATTTATGAGATTTTAACAAGGTGAGCCCTAAGGATGACTTCCCATTACCTCACATTGATGTATTGGTTGACAACACAGTGGGGCATGCCTTATTATCATTTATGGATGGATTCTCAGGATACAATCAAGTGAGCACGCACCCAGAGGATTGTGGGGAACTTATTGTTAGAAGGTAATGATGCCCTTTGGATTGAAGAATGTTGGGGTAATTTATCAAATAGCAGCTATGGCCATATTGCATGACATGATGAACAAATATGTGGAAGTCTATGTGGACAACATGATAGTGAAGTCAAGGGATCTGCAGGGGCATATTCCCACACTAAGACGATTCTTTGAGAGGATCAAGAAATATCAGCTAAAGTTGAATCCTTAGAAGTGTGTATTCGAGGCAATAGCAGGAAAATTGTTGGGGTTTTTGGTGAGCAAAAGGGGCATTGAAGTCGACCCTATTGTGATCAAAACAATCCAAGAAATTCCCACGCCTCGTATTGAGAAGCAGATATGAAGATTTCTGGGTCACATTTAGTATATCATCAGGTTCATAGCTCAGCTGATTACGATTTACGAACCAATATTCAAGCTGCTGAAGTAGGATCAACCTGCAACCAACAAGCTTTTGATAAAATCAAGGGTTACTACATGAACCCACCAGTATTGACACCACCGGTGGAAGGAGAACCACTTTTATTGTACTTATCAGTAGGAGAATATTCCATGGGCTCGTTGATAGCACAAAAAGAGATAGAGAAGGAGGTAGAGGATGCCATATACTACCTCAGCAAGAAATTCTTGGAATATGAGACAGGGTACACATCTTTGGAAAGAACTTGTGTTGCACTGATTTGGGCATCAAAAAGGCTGCAACACTACATGGTGGCATATCCGGTATGTTTGATCTCAAGAATGGATCCAATCAAGTACTTCTTTAAGAAACCGGCTCTAATAGGAAGGATGGCTAGATGGTTGCTATTTTTATCAGAGTTTGACATCACCTATATTGCTCAGAAGTCTATCAAAGGGCAAGCTATAGCCGTTCATTTGGTTGCACACCCCACAAAAGATGGGAGGCCCTGGATGATGCCTTCCTAGATGAAGAAGTCACAGCAATAGAAGAAGAAGACATAGCTAATGAATGGCAGTTGGTCTTTGATGGAGTAGCTAATCAAAAGGGGTGTGGTGCAGGAATATTGCTTGTCACTCCTGACAGCCTTTACTTACTTACGTCATTTTGCCTTGATTTCCCCTGTACCAACAATATTGCCAAATATGAAGCTTGTGCCTTGGTTCTTGAAGCTGCTCTGACCATAGGGATAAAAAGGATCAAGGTATATGGTGATTCATCCATCGTCATCGGTCAAACGCAAGAAAAGTGGAAGACCAGAGATGAGAAACTGAAGCTATATCAAGAACATCTGGAAGAAGTGATTGGACATTTTAAGATCTCGTTCGAATACTTTCAGAAGGATAGCAACCAATTTTTCGATACCCTTGCAACCTTGGCTTCCATGGTAGAATGTAACCCTATGCTAGGGTCTGACCATTCTTGGTGGAACAAAGAAGTAGGCCCATTTATCAAAATTCGGTGAACTCTCTCACCATAGATGGTCGATCTTGGTTTGCTCATATTGTGGCTTTCATCAAGGAAATGAAGTACCCGGTTGAAGCCACAGAGAGAGAAAAGAAAATTCTAAGGGGATATACCACCCAGTTTATTCTTCAAGGGGACTTATTGTACAAAAGGTCCTATGATGGAATACAGTTGCTATGCATGGATGAAGAGCAAGCTACAACAATCATGGAAGAAATTCATCAAGGCCTTTTTCGACTCCATATGAATGCCCAGATGCTAGCCAAGAAGATTCTCAGATTGGGATACTATTGGAACACAATGGAAGCAGACTGTGTGAGCTTTGTCAAGAAATGTCACGAAAGTCAGATATTTGCCAATGTCATACACATCCTGCCAACAGAGTTACATTCACTCCATTCTCCTTGCCCATTCTCTACTTGGGGCATTGATATCATAGGGAAGATCAATCCTAGAGCTTCCAATGGCCATGAGTTCATCTTGGTAGCCATTGATCATTTCACCAAGTGGGTAGAAGCTCAATCATATGTAGTCCTCACATCTGCTAAGGTGGCAAAGTTCATCAAAGAAATCATCATTTGCCGATATGGAGTGCCTTAAGAGTTGATATAGGATCAAGGATCTCATTTCAGGGGCAAAACTGACAAAATCTGCACAAAATTTGGTATCAAAAGGCATCACTCTACCACTTATAGGCCATAGACCCCTGGGGCAGTAGAAGCAACTAACAAGAACATCAAGGTCATCCTATAGAAAATGGCTAAAACACACAAGGATTGGCTAGATAAGTTACCACTTTCTTTATGAGCATATCGTACTTCTGTATGATCCTCGACAGGGGTAACTCCTTTCTCCTTGGTATATGGGGCTAAGGCAGTCCTACCCTTGGAAATCTTAGTACCATCCTTAAGGGTATTGCTCGATAGTTAGTTACCTGAAGGAGAATGGGTGAAGGCCATACATGATGAGCTCAACTTTCTCAATGAAAGATGAATGAAGGCCATGGATAATCTGAAGAAAAGGGCCTTCAACAAGATTGTGGAACCCTGTCCCATAGAAAAGGGTGAGCTTGTTCTTCGAGAACAAAGAGCCCTAATTTATGGCACAAGAGGAAAGTACAGACTGGAGTGGCCCATTCACTATCAAAGAGATTCTACCAGGCAAGGCTGTAAAACTCATAGACCACAACTACGAAGAAATACTTGGATTGGTCAACTTGGATCAGCACAAGAGATATTATGTATGAAAGGGTAATAGCCTAAACTACGCTAGACCTGATTCCTCTCTAAGGATATGTTGGAAACTTGACATGTGCAAGTGCGGTCTCAATAATCTCAAGGCAATAAATTGGTTCCTAGATTAATTATCAATGTATCTTAAGGGAAAGGAAGTACCCAAGTGAAGCAACAGAAAGGGAAAATATATTTCTAAGGAGATATGCCACCCAGTTTATCCTTCAAGGGGACTTGTTATACAAGAGGTCCTATGATGGAATAAAGTTGTTATGCATGGATGAAGAGCAAGCTACAACAATCATGGAAGAAATTCATCAAGGCCTTTGTGGACCCATATGAATGCTTAAACGCTACTTAAGAAGATTCTCAGGCTGGGATACTATTGGAGCACAATGGAATCAGACTGAGTGGGCTTTGTCAAGAAATATCACAAATGTTAGATATTTGCCAATATCATACATATCCCACTGACAGAATTGCACTCACTCAGTTCTCCTTGCCCATTCTCTACTTGGGGCATCGACATCATAGGAAAGGTCACCCCAAGGCATCCAATGGTCACGAGTTCGTCTTGGTAGCCATTGATTATTTCACCAGGTGGGTAGAAGCTCAGTTGTATGCAGTCCTCACATTTGCTAAGGTGGCAAAGTTCATCCAAGAAAATATTATTTGCTGATATGGAGTGCCTCAAGAGCTGATATTGGATCAGGGATCCCACTTCTGGGGTAAGACTGACAAGATCTGCACTAAGTTTGGTATCAAAAGGCATCACTCTACCACTTACAGACCACAGACTAATGGGGTAGTAGAAGCAACTAACAAGAACATCAAGATCACCCTTTAGAAACTGGTTGAAACTCACAAGGATTGGGCAGAGAAGTTTCTTCTTGCTTTATGGGTATATCGAACCATTGTATGATCCTAGATAGGGGAAACTCATTTCTCCTTGGTATATGGGGCTGAGGTGGTCTTATATGTGGAAATCCTAGTACCGTCCTTAAGGGTACTGCTTGATAGTCAGTTACCTGAAGGAGAATGGGTGAAGGCCAAACACGACGGGCTCAACTTTCTCGATGAGAGACGTATGAAGGCCATGGATTATCTAAAGAAGTATCAACTAAGAATGGTAAGGGCCTTCAACAAGAATGTGAAGCCCTGTCACATAGAAGAAGGTGAGCTTGTTCCTCGAGAACAAAGAGCCCCAATTCATGACCCAAGAGGAAAGTTCAGGCCCAATTGGAGTGGCCCATTCATTGTCAAAGAAATTTTACCGGGAAAGGCTATAAAACTCATAGACCACAACGGCACAAAAATACCTGGACTAGTCAACATGGACCAACTTAAGAGATATTATGTTTGAAAGGGTGAATAGCCCAAACTATGCTAGACCTAATTCCTCTCAAAGGATACGTAGGAAACTTGATATGAGCAAGTGCGGTCTCAACAATCTCAAGGCAATGAATACGTTCCCAGATTAATAATTAAGGTATCTAAAAAAATCATCATAGCTTGTATCCCCTATGAATCGCCATTTGTCATATAAGGCCATTACGTATCTGTCATTCACCTATGGTCCTCCCAATTCTTATCCAGGATTCCATCCCGCAAAAGTCACCACCTGACACTAGTATATCAAGGCCAGTTCATTCCCCTATCCTTGATTAGTCAAAAAAACAAAAAAACAAAAAGGGACTTTGATGCAACAGTGGCAAGGGTTTGCTTGTGTCAATAGCTAATGAGTGATACTTTGACAAAGCATCACATCTCCTCTTTGCTTGTGATGACTGCAGGATAGGTCATGGGTTGTTTGGAAGAGACGTTGAGAAAATAGACCTTAGACATCAACATGATGGCACCAGGACTGCTGGAATCTATGGATATGTCAATGCTTAGTCAGATCAGGTGTGTAAAATTATATCACAATTTACTCTAACAGGTGCCTCAACACTGGGATGGCAATCTCATGTGTTTCAGTTTGGATTGGTTGAGATCTGCCCAACTCTCAAAGAATTTTGAGTTTGTATGCTATCTCCACCCAAGGCCGGATTGATTCAACCATCTTTGAAGAAAGACTACTCAAAGGAAATTTAGAATTTCTTCAGATGGGAAAAGGAGGAAATGAAGAAGTTCATTAGATATGGGAAGATTGACATACTAAAAGTTGCCAAGATATTCATTCAGTATCTATCACTAGGAGGAATCCATCAACAAAGATCACAGGATGCTTATCTACTTTGCATGATAGCTTGCTATGTTCTCCAAACTCTCGGACGTGGTGCACCACTTGTTCTGATAGAAGTGGTAAAGCAATTGAAGAAAGGAGGTGATATCATCCCTATGGTCCTTGCATAAACACTCAAGGGATTTGACGTTAAGAGCCATAGCCCTAAATTTGGACTTGATCATTATCAAGGAAGCCCTGCTATTTTCAAGATTTGGCTACTTAAAAAACTGAACCTGGCCAGGTTGTTAAATGGATGCAAACTTGTAGACACCCAATTTTGTCACCCTCATTCAGCTATGATGAATTACGGATCGTGGACACGACCCCTTGCTTCGATTAATAGAGGTGATGATTCACTATGGTAACCTTATCCATGAACACTTCATACTTATCCAAAAACCCCATAAATCCTGTGCATGAGAGAAGAGGGTCCAATTATGACTTTGTATATATGCAGGAATCCAATTAGAATGATCATACAAATGGATAGTACTCAGAATTATGATTCCAACGATATATGGTACGTCAAAATTGGACCATCGAATCTCCCACAATCGCTCTTAGAAATTCACACCTATTTACGCGCATCCTCTAGCCGGCCATCTAGCCAGCCAGCCAGCCCTACATGCACACTGCATGCGTTAGCCAGCCCTACATGCCCTCGTTGCCCACCCCATGTGCCCCTGTGAGCCAGCCTATGCTCCCTGCCACCTAGCCCATGTGTCCCCCGATGCCAGCCTGCTTGCCCCTACCGCCTAGCTAGTGCACCCTCAAGTGCCATCCTGCGTGCCCACACGTGTCAGCCTACATTCCCCTACTGCCCAACCCATATGCCCCCCAATGCCAACCCTCGTGCCCATTGCCTACCAGCCCTATGCTACCCTGTAGGGCAGCCCACGCACCCCCTACATGTCAGCCCCGTGCGCCCGCTGCCTGCCACCCCTGTGCGCATGCCCAGCCTACCCTGTGCACCCATACATGCCCAATGTACCCCTGCCCAGCCTCGTATGCCACCGTCAATGGCTGAAATTTGTGTTCCAATGACCTGATGAGTGAAGAGATCTT
This sequence comes from Macadamia integrifolia, assembly GCF_013358625.1. NCBI lineage: Eukaryota > Viridiplantae > Streptophyta > Magnoliopsida > Proteales > Proteaceae > Macadamia > Macadamia integrifolia. Next base: position 19,027,030 of record NC_056561.1, on the reverse strand, counting down.
CTCTTCACCTACTTGTGCATTTTACACTACCCTGCTAGCATACCCTACTCCGCAACCTCCCATTGGTCTAAAAAGGAATCTTTTTACCTTATTCATCCAAAAAATTTACCTTTCCCCCCATTGGCCAAAGAAATTTACCCTCCACCCCATTGGTCCAAAATTTCTTACTTTCATCCTATTGGTGTAAAAAAATCACTTTTTCCCCCATTGGCTAAGGGAATTCCCTTTCCCTCCCCATTGGTTCAAGAATTCTATAAATACCCCTCTCCCTTTGGTTTTTGATAACAACACAACACCACAACATCCAAGCCTCCAAGTGAGCATCCTAGGAGAGAAGCTCCACCCTCTCTCCTCCCTTTTCCCCCTTGAGATTTTTCAAGTCTTCGGAGAAATCTTCATAAGATTTGAAGTGTTCTTTGGGCCTTCAAAAATTTTCAATCCTTTGTCTTCTTTGAGTGAGATTGTGCGGTGAAAAAATTTCCCCTTAGTCTCCCACCCCCTCTTGAGGTTCTTCCAGTCTTCGTGGAGATCATCCTTTGGATCTTCAAAATGTTCTACGGGCCTTCGAAGTTCCCCAACCCCTAAGGCTAGCCTATCCCCAGTGGAAGCTCTGTTGGAGTGCCACCTCAGCTTAACCCTCCCATAGCCTATTCCCAATGAAAGCTCTGCCGAATCGATACCCCAGCCTAAGACCCGAAAGTAACCGTTCCTAGTTGGAACTCTGTCCAAATATCACCACAGTCAATGTCTCTCAAGAAAGGAAGTTGGAGGTCAAGACCATCTTCCCCTTAGCTAGGAGAATCCAAAAAATAGCTCGTGTCGGCACTAATCGGGGTCCCACCCCTCTTGACCCGAAACAGGAGTCACACACAGGTGTAATTTCTTACCCAAATTAGCATGATGTAGACTTTATATTGACCTTGTGTTAGTGTATATAGTCATTTAAATTCAGTCAATGTACATATGTGTGATAACTTAACAATACATGCGGAATAGGAATAATTGTAGACTCTGAAGCATCTAGTAGGAAGACCGGTTAAACCAGGTACATTGGGTCCCTAACACCTTCCCAACTCTACAACCTGACATTTACCCTAAATCTCTGGACCAGACCAACTTTCAGGTCCTCTTCTCAGAAATTGGACCCACTCTCGGGTCCTAGGCCCATAACCCTAGGTGATGACTCCAAATCCTTTTGCATGATCCCGATCCCCGTATTGGACCATTATCAAATCCCCATCTCGAATGACGAATTTTACACTCCTGCGAAATAGGCCCCCACGTATCTCCAAGCGGCGATACGGTGGTGTGGGGCCTGCAGGTAAGTGCACATGACACATCCCTCCCTCATGAAAGAGAAATAGAGGAGAGAGGATGGAACACAACTTAAAGTCTTTTCCTCCCCACCAAAGGAGGAGAAGGATCTCTCGTCTTCCGGTTGCTACCCTCATAGTGGCGATTCCATTAGGAATAAATGTCAAGCTTCTAACACTAGATGCTACCATTAAATGCAAGAATATTTTTCACCACATCTATTTGAAAACATGTTTGGCTAACCCTATGTTTGTATTTGTACTCGCTAACCACATCATGCATCATGCTCAAAGTGAAATCATTTAACGAGGGACCCCCTGTCATGCCTGCACCCTCGGGGAGGTTAGTGCATGTCATGGAAAATACTGAGAGAGCAAACGGTAGATGTTAGGATTTAAAATGTAAACACAAGCATACGGATCAGTGTAGCTACGGGTCAAACAAAAGGAGAGTAGCCACTTTATTTTTGGCCTCTTTTAATAATGCAAAAGTGAACCGATTAATGGTTGTGATCTAATTCTAACTACCATCCTAAACATATGTATCTAAAATAACATCCTAACCATCATTATCTAAGAATTTAAATGCGTAAGACATGCAATTAAAATTAAATAAATAAATGACTGAAAATAAACAACCCACACAATTAAAAAGCAATGAAGGAAAAAAATGCTGAAATAAAAATAAAGTAAAAGAAATGGGATAAAGCTAGGGAGAGGCTCACAAGTAGGTTTCTCTACTTAGCGAGAGGGATGCATTATAATATGAGCTTCCCTACTTAACCAGAGAGTCACTCTACTTGGCTTTAGGGAAAGGGAGGAAATTAAAATAAAAACAATAAAATGATGGTTCTATGGCCAGGAGGGGTAAAACCAACACATACACTAGCCATGAACCTTAGGGGAAAGAGAAAGTAATTATGTAACGACTGAATTAAAATCCTAAATTAAAAAAGAAAGGGTAGTCAGAAGAGGGAATGAGAGAGGGGAGAGAAGACTTTTGAAGAAGCTACCATCCTGAATCAATGCTTGAACTTGAAAGCTTGGGTGATTTGAGAAACTACCAACCCTAAAAAAAAGATCTGGAATGAACTAAATCTAAAATTTCTAGGCCTAGAGAAAACAAATCTTGAAAAAAAAAACTGAAATTGAAAAAGAGATGCTCCATGGCTCGTGATCTTGTCACCTAGATCTAAGCCTAGAGCTATAACTTAAAAATTACAACTCAATTGCATAAATCATAAACATAAAAGGCTGCATAAAAATAAAAGAGTGCTTGCATTAATTGAAATAAAAAGCTATTGCAAAAGTGATTAAAACAAAAACAAGGAAGAACTAAAACTAAAGAGTGTGTGTGTGTGTGTGAGAGGGAGAGAGAGAGAGAGAGCAACAAAAAGAAAAAACTAGAAGAAGAATGAAGTCTCTCCCCTCCTCTTACATGAGTTGTATTTATAGGGACTGGGAAGGTAGGGTAACAAATTTCTCTTCCTAAAAGGGAAAAACCCACAATTGGTAGGTGAGATCTTTTGCGAACAACAATGCTAAGGTGGAGGAGATAAAAGAGAGAAATAAACTTGGAGAAATTTTCTATAATTTTTTTGCTTATTATTTTTCCTTTTTTTTATTTATTTTTTCTCTTCTTTTTCTCCCTCTCTTCAAATCTTGCTCAACCATTGTTGGCTGATTTTTTTTCTTTCCCTTGGATGATTTTTCTTTTTACTTTGTGTGATTTGGACAATCTTTTGGTGATGATGTGGAGGAGAGAGAAGATTTGGACAATATTTATTTCTCCCTTTTTTTCCTTTCCTTTTTTTTCTCTTCTTGCTCAAGAAACCCCTCCCATGATTTTCCTTGCTTTGAAGATGGACAATCTTCTAATTTGATGTCGAAATCCCCTCCATGCCCTCAGTGCTTTAAGTGAGTAAAAAGTAGGAAATCTTTAACATAATTTTCCGAAAAAAAAAAACAACCATGAGATTCGAACTTGAGACCTCCTGGTGAGAAAAGTAATTTTGCACACCATAGCTCACCAACTACACTAGGTAGTTGTTGTTGGAGAGATATGATGCCCGATAATGCTTAAGGCCTTTAAAATACAAAACCTACAAAAAGAGAGTAAAACTCAAGGTAGCTCTATTTTAAATATGTAAAAATGCATGCTTTACTTCTTAGATTTTACACATAAATGTGCTCATCAAAATTCCCCCACACTACTTTGCTAGTCCTTGAGCAAAAAAAAAAAAAAAAAAGACTAAAATGTAAATAACAAAAAACCTAACTCATTTTCGTAGGAATCACGGTTGTACTTAGCATGTGGAATATGCCTTTAAACCCCTAGGTCACCCCTAGTGGACGAGTTGTGTCTCATGGGTGTTTGCAGTGAATAGACATCCAAAATTCAGAATAAACAAATCCCATCCTTTGCTAAAGGTAAGGGCCATACTGATCCAGAGCAAAGATAATTCCTCTTACAAGGGACCCCCACACTTGAACTTTTATTACCCCATATCAATTCCAAGCACTAGCTTATTTCTTAAATTGAAACTCACCTCGTCTCTTCCAAAACATCTTTATCTTAAGGCAAAACCACTTGTGAAGAAATAGGGAACCAAGGACTAAGGCGTTGGAGTGTTTTTTACCTAACATGTTACCAAGCATTAATGACATTTGCACATTTTTTTCCTTTTTTTGCTTTTTTCGCTAGAAAATCATATGTATTAAATATTAAAAAAATGAAAAATGAAAGAATGTACAAAAAAAACTGAAAGGAGCTAAGAAAGCCCCAAACAGCCGAACAAGGGGATTGAGAATGAGCCTCCTACTCCACCTTCGGCATTGCCATCAGCAGAAGAGGGAGACCAAAATACAACCCCCACACAAGAAAAAAAAAGTTAAAAATATACCATTAAGCCATCCTAAATCTAGGACGGCCTAAAGCATCCATATCTAGATCCATCTTGACCAAAGCTGGCTAAGTAGTCACTGGGGCTGAAGTTTCAAATCTAGCTGCAGTCTTTGAGAGAAAATCAGCGATTGAATTCGCCTCTTGAAAATAGTGACTGATTTTCCAGTCCACATGGTCAAGAAACCTCATACATGCTAGCCACCTTTGATGAAAAATCCAAGGGACCTTTTTATTCTAAAACAGAGTGGCCACAGTGATCGAATCACACTCAATCCAGAACCTTTGGATGCCCAGCTTTTCTGCATGTTCAATCCCAGATATAATAGCCAAGAACTCCACCTCAAAATTGGTATGAATACTAAGAAAATCCTTGAAGGTTGCCATAACCTCCCCCTTCTCATTTCGGAACACACCACCAGCTCCAGAGATGCCTGGATTGCCAAGAGAACAACCATCCGTGTTTAACTTCCACCATCCTCTTAGGGGACAACACCAAAATATTTCAAATAAGACTCTCTGCCTACCTTGAATCCCTGTGAAACCCAGCCTTCTAACACACATCATATCTGAAAGAGAGATAAATGCCCTAGTGTGAACCCATGACTGATAGCCAATTTCACTTCTGATCTTGGCAAAACATCGCTCCACAAGCTGAGAGTCACCTTCATATCTTCTAGCATTCCTTTCCAGCCAAATGCTATAAGGAATCAACACAAAGCCTTTTTTCACAGACTTTGACACGGGACCACCTTTGCTTTGGACTTCCATGAAGCAATGAAGCTCTCCATCCCTGGGAAATTATTCCACAACACCCCAAAACAGTCACAAAATTTCTGCCACATTTCCCTTACAAAACTACAATAATAAAAAAGATGCTCGCTAGATTCCTCCTCTTGGTCGCAGAGACTACATTTAGAGGGCAAAGCTACCCTACGTTTCGTCACATTTGCTTTTGTAGGAATTTTGTTATCTACTAACCTCCATCCAAAAACAGCTTGACGAGGCTAAATTTTAGCTTGCCATACAAGGGAGAACCAGCCCACCTTTGGCGATTGCTTTCTAATAGTTTCCCATGCTGATTTTATAGAAAAAACTCCAGATGAGGTAGGCTTCCAATGATAGACATCCTACCCATTTGGGATAAAGATAGACTTGATCTCCTCAAAAATATTAGCAAGCAAAACCGAACCCACATTCAGAAGAGCCCAACTACTGTCTCTAATAAAATTTGATACTTTTGCACGAAGAGGGTCAAAAGAATCAGGGTCTAAACCCAACCTTTCCACAATAGGCCTATTCCCCAACCAACTGTCAGACCAAAAGTTGATTTTCTTTCCATCACCAACCATCCACTACTCCTGAGATCCAACAAATCCTTAAACCTTTTTTATGCCTGGCCAGATGGAAGATGAAAAATGCCCTTTTTTTAATCAGCCGTTAGGAATCGAGCACAAAAGAAAATTCCCATCGAGGAGTCTTCATGTTTTATCTGCCTTGCCAATTTACATAAACATGCAAAATTGACATCTCTCAATCTTCTAATGCCCAAACCTCCCTCACGCTTAGGCCTACAGACATCCTCCCATTTAACCACAACTTTTTTCCGCAAGTCCATATCCCCTGACCAGATGAAATTACGTATCCACCTTTCCACCAGATTTATAAAGGACTCAGGCCACTAGTAAATTCAAAAAATTGTGAATTGGACCACTAGAGATCATTGATCTCACCAACTCCACCCTTCCCGTCATTGAGAGTAACCTACCCCTCCAACCAGCCAGTTTACCTTTTATTTTGTTCAGTAAAGGAAACAAGAAGTCTTTTTTCACTCTCCCTTTGAATAATTCCACCCCCAAGTATTTTGTTGGCAGCCTGGACGATTGAATACCCAGGTCATCACTAATAAACTGCTTCCTACGAGGAGCCACTTTCGTAAAAAATAAATTGCTCTTTTCAAGGTTAAATTTCATCCCAGAGAAGGCCTGATATTTAACCAAAAAGACTGCAAGTTCTTCACATACTTTGTAGACACATTCATAAAAATAAAAATATCATCTGTAAAAAGTAAGTGAGAGGGAATTGGCACACCTCTGGGCCCAAGCAATGGCTTCAGCACCCCCACTCGAGACATAGACCTCAGACCCCTACACAGCACCTCCTCAGCCAAAATGAATAGAATGGGAGAGATTGGATCGCCCTGACATAAGCCTCTTCCTACTTCAGAAAAACCCACTGGACCTCCATTGACTAATATAGATACCCTGGAGGACACCAACAGTTGATGAATCTAAGAAATCCATTTAGAAGAGAAGCCAAACTTATCCAGGGTCGCAAAAAGAAATTCCCATGATAAGGAATCATATGCCTTCTGCATGTCAAGCTTCAAGCCCATTCCACCCACCCCTCATAGCAGAGTGCATCAGATTCAACAACTCAGAGGCCAGACTAATGTTTGTTGATATTAGTTTTCCCTTTTGAAAAGTGCCCTATTCTTCAGAAATTAGCCTAGGCAGCAAACACATCAGTCTGGAAGACACGACCTTTGAAATGACTTTACAGAAGAAATTTCCCATGCATATGGGGCAGAATGTGTCCAAAGAAGAGGCACCCTCTACCTTTGGAATCAAAGATATGAAGCAATTATTGATCCCTTTTGGTAATCTACCATCCATAAAAAAAGTGATTACTGCCTAACAAAAATCGTCCTCTACAATCTCCCAGCATTTTCTAAAAAAATTTCCTGGGAAGCCATTAGGCCCAGGAGAACTATCAGGATCTAAATCCTAGACAGCCACCTTTATTTCAGCCCTACTTGGGACAGATCCCAAGTTTACAATATCCTCATCAGTCAACACCTTAGGAATATACTCCAGCAGTTCCTGATGCACAGACACCACAGATGCTTCATGAAATTTTTGAAAAAAACAAGAGAGTGACATGGTGGAGCAAACACCAGACACCTAAGTTACTATGTAGCTTCGCTTTTTGCATATGCCTACAAAGATATTGATGCTAGAGTTCTTTCAGAAGTTTCCTCCCTAGGAATTTCGATTAAGACATCACGCTTCCTGAGGCGCAATGCCCTATCAAGTTCTAAGAGAATCAACTCTTACTCTTCTTTATACCACATTTCACCCTTCATTTAAAATTGTGCATTTGTCAACTCATGCCGAATTAAAAAGAAGGTCTCAACTCTAAATCAAAAGTACAAGGAACCCACAAACTTACATATGGTCCAACACCATAAAATAAGGGTCTCTTATTTTTCAAAAGAAAGTCCCATCCCAAGACATAGGCTTGTTTCTTTCTTCTCAACAGGGTTTTTATACTTTCAAAATGGGTACCTTAATCAAAACTTTTATTTTCATACATCAAGCAACCGAATAGTATGATCATTAGACAAAAGTCAAAGTAGAAGTTCATCCTTAGCAAGCTAAAAATAAAAATAAAAACAAAAAAAACAAAGTGGAAAAAGCAAAAACTGGTTTCCCTCCCCCACACTTAAGTCACGCAATGTCATCAATGCATGGAAAGAATTAAAAGCGAAGACAATGCAAGGGGGTCATACCTGATTAAAATTTAGTCATCAGTGTAAAGAGCTTTATGGAGATCTATGACCTCTTCACTACTAGTAATAGGAAACTCGAGGAACAGTTTCAAACGTTGACTAATAACCTTAGAAATTACCCCTATTCCTGGATTCTGAATCTCCACAGGCCCATAGGGATATACATTATAGACAATAATCGGGCAATCCCATCGGGATCTAACCTTACCAGGGAAAAGATGCAATCAAGAGTTGTACAATAAGACCTTATCACCAATTGCAAAAAATTTATGCAAAATGTGCTTATCATGGAAGGCTTTGGTCTTTTCCTTATAAATCCTAGAACTTTCATAGGCACCATTCCTAAGTTCCTCCAACGCAGATAGTTGGAGCCTGCGATGAATTTCGGCATCAGACAAATCAAAGTTAAGCTTCTTGATGACCCAAAAGGCCTTATGCTCCAACTTAACTGGTAAGTGATAGGCTTTCCCATACACCAAACAGTAGGGAGACTGACCAAGGTCGGTCTTCAATGCAGTCTGATGGCCCACAAGGCATCAATGAGCCTAAGGGACCAATCCTTACAGTTGGGATTAATAGTTTTCTCCAAGATTTATTTGATCTATCTATTAGACACCTCCACTTGACCACTAGTTTGGAGGTGATAAGGGGTAGATAACTTATGGGTGATCCCATACATTTTCATTAAGGCCTCAAAAGGTCGATTAAAAAAATGAGTATCCCTATCACTGATTATTGCACGTGGTGTACCAAAGAGGGAGAAGATGTTTTCTTTGAGAAATTGAACCACCACTTTGTGGTCATTAGATTTACAAGGTATGGCCTCTATCCATTTAGAAACATAATCAATGACCAAAAGTATGTACAAATTACCAAAGGAATTAGGGAATGGTCCCATGAAACTGATGCCCCATACATCAAAGATCTCAACTACCAAAATAGGGTTGAGAGGTATCATGTTCCTCTTATTGATACGACCAAAAGACTAGCAAGCAGGACAGGCCTTGCAAAAATCAAAAGCATCTTTAAAAAGAGTGGGCTAATAAAATCCGCATCGGAGAACCTTTGCGACAGTCTTCTTAGGTCCAAAGTGTCCACCACATGTATGATCATGGCAAAAAGATAAGAGTGAGTGTTGCTCATGATCAGGCACACAACGTCTGATAATTTAGTCAGGACAAACTTTAAAAAGATAAGGATCGTTCCAAAAGAAATGCTTAACTTGGGAAAGGAAACGATACCTATCTTGGGTGGACTGGTGATCTGGAGTCACACCTGAAACTAAGAAGTTGACAATGTTAGCAAACTATGGTTCACTGGACATTGCAAGTAACTGTTCATCTAAAAAATTCTCGTTGACTGAAGAATCGACAGCCAAGGAATTGGGAAGCCGGGATAAATGGTCTGCAATTAGTTTTTCAACTCCTTTCTTATCCCTAATTTCCAAATCAAACTCTTGCAAAAGTAAAACCCACCTAATGAGACGGGCTTTGGTATCCTTCTTCTGAACAAGGTATCTAAGAGCGGAATGATCAGTATACACCACCACTTGTGAACCATCTAAATAAGTCTGAAACTTTTCTAATGCAAACACAACAGCTAAAAATTCTTTTTCAGTGGTTGTATAATTGAGTTGTGCATCATTTAGGGTCTTACTAGCATAGTAAATGATAATGGACAACTTATTAACCCTTTGACCCAAAACCGCTCCTATGGAAAAATATGAAGCATCGCACATTAGTTCAAAAGGTTCAGTCCAAATAGGTGGTTGAACAATGGGTGCATTGGTCAAATCCTTCTTAAGTTGCTTGAAGGATTCTAGGCACTCTTTAGAAAACTCAACAGTTTGATCTTTGGCAAGTAATGAAGTGAGAGGTTGGGCTAACTGACTAAAGTTCTTAATAAACCTTTTGTAGAAGCCCGCATGCCCTAGAAAGGACCGGACATTCTTAACAGATTGAGGAGGTGATAAATTATCAATTAAATCTACTTTGGCTCTATCTACCTTAATTCCCTCCTTAGATATTATATGGCCTAAAACAATACCAGATTTAACCATAGAATGGCAGTTCTCCCAATTCAAAACTAAATTCTTAGATATGCACCTTTTCAAAACAAGAGAATGATGATGAAGACATTCAGAGTAGGAATTCTCATGAATTGAAAAGTCATCCATAAATACCTTCTAAGAATTTTTTGACCATGTCAGAAAAGATGCTCATCATGCATCGTTAGAACGTAGTAGGGGCATTGCAAAGCCCAAAGGGTATATGCCTGTAAGCAAATGTTCCATATGGGTATGTAAAAGTGGTCTTATGTTGGTCCTCTAAAGCAATTGGGATTTGGCTATAGCTGGAATATCCATCAAGAAAATAATAATATTCATGTCCCGCTAATCTCTCTAACATCTAGTCAATGAATGATAATGGAAAGTGGTCCTTCCAGGTTGCCACATTAAGTTTCCTCTAGTCTATGCACACTCTCCACCCTGATTGGACACGAGTTGGAATCAGTTCGTTATTGGCATTGGGAACTGTAGTAACACCAGACTTCTTGGGCACTACATGAACTGGGCTTACCCATTGGCTATCATAAATAAGATAAATTATTCTACAATCCAAGCACTTTAGGATCTCCTTCTTAATGGCTTCCATCATCACTGGGTTAGCTCTTCTTTGGGGTTCCGTGGATGGTTTGGAATCCTCTATAAGATGCATATGATTTTGCATAATAGAAGGGCTTATACCCTTGACATCTGCCATGGTCCAACCTAGGGCTTCCTTATTGTCTTTTAACAACGTAAGTAATTCCTCTTCTTGGCTAGAAATCAAATCTAAAGAAATTATTACTAGAAGAGTCTGGTCAGGCCCTAGGAAAGCATACCTCAAATTAGATGGCAACTCCTTAAGATCTAACTTAGGGGGTCAACTATGGAAGGTTTGGGAATGAAATTGGAAAGGGGTCCAAAGGGCTCCACAGGTGTGTGAAGACTCAAGATTTCAGAAAAGAAATTTTTACTATCATCGTCCAACTCATCCATACACTCTTAGAATTCTGAATCAAAATCTATATCAAAGTTGGTAATTAAATCATCAGAAAAATCCAGAAAATCCTCAAGCATATTGATCTCTTCTTCTATATGTGGTTGCTTGCCTATCCTAAATATGTTAAACTCAACAGTTTGGTTGCCAGAAGATAACCTTAGGAAACCATTCTGATAATTGATTAATGCATTACTGGGAGCCAAGAATGGTCTTCCTAGAATTATTGAGATCTTATCCTTGGTTGAGAAGGGCTTGGTATCTAACACAATGAAATCAACAGGAAAAATAATTTCCCCCACATTTAGTAAGATAACCTCAACCATTCCTTTAGGAATCTTAACAGACCTATCAGCCAACTGATGAGTAGTTCCAGTAGCTTTCAATTCTCCCAATCCTAGTTGTTTGTACACATGGTAAGGTAAGGCAAAAGATTCACACTTGTGCCAAGGTCATGAAGGCATGCTCAATGTAGGTGTTGCTTATACTTGGCTACTATAGGCTGAGTAATTATGGAACTAATGTTACCTGCCAAGAACACCCTTTTGGGCATACTAGTAATATGTTTGTGAGTACGCAAATCTTTCAGGACCTTTGCATAGGCGGGGATCTAGGATATAGCATCTAAAAGAAGGATGTTCACTTCTACTTTTTTGAAGACTTCTAAATTTTTATCCATGGAAGTAGTATTCTTTTTGTTTACCAAGTGATTAGGAAATGGGACAGGAGGAACATAAGGACTATTAGGGATTTGTCATTTTTTAGAAGAATTATTTTTCGTTTCCTCAACCAAATCATCTTTAGTTTCAGAAGAATCTTTAGGTTCATTAGACGAACCTGGAACAAGAGGCACACTTGTGTCCTCAACTGAAGGAGAGTTAATAGGAGTAATGGATAAGGGAGATTTAGGAACACTCTGTTGGTACTCTCTACCACTCCTAAGGGCATAAACAACAGTACATTGGTTGGATGGCCCTTGTTGGGTCTGACCTCGTATTATATTCAGTGGTGCATTAGTTGGTGCTTGTGAACTAACAGCCTGATGATGCCTAGGGTTAGGCTCTAGTTGATTGGGTAAAGTTTCATTCTCCCTCTCACACATAATTGAGACAACTTGGGTGAGTTCTCTCATAAGATTTTGAAGGCTTGTCACGAGGTGGGCTATCTTTTTTTCCAAGTCACTTATTCTACTTGCCTCTCCAGTGTTGGTAAACCCAGGGGGTTGCTAATAAGATGATAGGAGAGGGGCCCTAAGAAAACTAGCCTAAGGTCCTACATTTGATTTAGGAAAAGTATTTTGAAAAAAGATATTGTTATGCAAAGGAAGGCCTTTGGGGTCCAGGTTGACCTTGATTATGGAAATTGGAAGGCCCTATTTGGTTGCTCTAGTTCTAGGAGAAATTTGGGTGATTTCTCCATCTTGGATTGTAAGTGTTACTATATGGATTATTCTGATATAAGGCATTCACACTTTCATTAGAAGTGCCCCCAGAGGTGTTGGGGTATTCTTCTATGACATGTCCAGGAGACTAGTACCAAGCACAAATCTTAAGAAAATTGACTGATGATGGCTCTCTAGGAACAATAGCCTCAATCCTCTTGATTAGGCTATCCAAATGGGCTTCCCTGGCTACTATCCCATCTACAAAATATCCTTTCCCTCCTATGGTTCTTTCACTCTCTTGGGTTGATTCCCACTCACGGGTTTTTTCAGCTAAGTCAAGTATGAATTCTCATGGCTTTCCTTCATCTACAAAGGATGTGATCCCTCAGGGCACATAGACTCTATCATTTGTTTAGTTGGGCAATCAATACCCTCATAAATTATTTCACATAAATGCCATTAGTCTAGGCCATGGTGAGGGCATTCTTGGAGTAGATCTTTGAATCTCTCCATAAGTTTAGAAAAAGACTCACTAGGCTTTTGCCTAAACTGAAGGATATCACTTCTAAGCTTATTGGTCTTGTGAGTTGGAAAAAAATTCTTGAGGAAGGCAACTATGAATTTCTCCCATGTGGTTATAGAATTTGTGGATAACCCATACAACCACTTCTTAGTTTGGTCTTTTAATGCAAACGTAATGAGCTTAAGCCTAACAACATCATTAGAAAGCTATTGGACTTTAATTAGAACACATACCTCTTCAAATTCCCTTAGAAATAGGTATGCATCCTCAAAGGTCAGTGATGAGCACAATAATGTGTGAAATCTTAGGGATACTAGTGTACATTTTGCCCCACTTTGGATAGTACTACTTTTATTTTTCTTGTTTTTTTCTAGTTTCTAAGTTTACAAGAGAAAGTGCTTAAAGTGAATCAAGAACCAGTCCAAAGGTGGGACCCACTCATTGGTACCACATCCTCTCTTCTATAAAATCTTGAAGATTATTCTCTCTCATTGCCACCTCACAAGATCTTGAAGATGCTATACAAAGATTCCTTTCTGATTTAATCAAGATTGCAAGATATTGGTTAATATTGCAAGGAAGGAATAGAATTTGTTAATTTTGGAAACGGATTCTCTCTTTCCTCACACAATATCTGAGAGAATGAGGATTTTTACCAAGATTTTATTTTATTTTATTTTCTTTCTTTTCTTAAAGAAGACTTGTAGAAGGAAGGAGGCAAGACAAAAGCCCTATAAAAGCCCCTTCCTCCCCCCTCCTAATTATTATTCCCCTTAGTTTATTTTCTAGTTTATGCTTAGTTTTCTTCTCTCTCCCCCTCTCTTTCTCTTTAGTTTTAGTTCTTCTCTATTTTTGCTTTAATCACTTTTGTAATAGTTTTTTATGTCAATTAATGCAAGCACTCTTTTATTCTTATTCAGTCTTTTATGTTTATGATTTATGCAATTGAGTTGTAATTTTTAAAGTTATAGTTCTAGGCTTAGATCTAGGTGACAAGATCACAAGCCGTGGAGCATCTTTTTTTTCAAGTTCAGTTTTTTTTGTTTCAAGATTTGTTTTCTCTAGTACTAGAAATTTCAGATTTGGTTTATTCCAGATCTGGTTTTAGTACTGGTAGTATCTCAAATCACCCAAGCTTTCAAATTCAAGGGTTGAAGTTCAAGTAAGTAGGCTCCTTCAATAGTCTTCTCTTCCCCCTCTCATTCCCTCTTCTGACTACTTTTTCTTTCTTAATTTAGGATTTTAATTTCAGTCGTTACATTATTGCTATCCCTTTCCCCCCCAAGGTTCATGGCTAGTGTATGTGTTGGCTTTGCCCCTCCTAGCCATAGAACCATCAATTTATTGCTTTTATTTTAATTGTCTCCCTTTCCCTAAAGCCAAGTAGAGTAACCCTTGTAAGAGTGACTCTCTGGTCAAATGGGGAAGCTCATATTATGATGCATCCCTGGGGCAAAGTAGAGAAACCTACTTGTGAGTCTCTCTCTAGCTTTCTCCCCTTTCTTTTACTTTATTTTTATTTCAGTATTTTTTTTCCTTTATTTTTAATTGTGTGGGTTGTTTATTTTCACTTATTTATTTATTTAATTTTAATTGCGTGGCTTGCGTCTTTAAATTCTTAGATGACGAATGGTTAGGACGTTATTTTAGATACATATGTTTAGGACGGTAATTAGAATTAGATCACAACCATTAATCAGTTCACTTTCGTATTATTAAAAGAAATAAAAAATAAAGTGGCTGCTCTCCCTGTGTTCGACCCGTAGCTACACTGATCCGTACGCTTGCGGTTACATTTTAAATCTCAAACCAGTTTTTGGCGCCGTTGCCGGGGAGACAGTTCCATGTTATTTTTCACTTTCTTTTGGTAAATCGGAGTGCTTTGTTTGCTTTGTTTTATATTTTTCCTTTTCTTTTATTGAATTCCTGAGAAGAACAACTTGTAATAATAGTTGTATCGGTGGAGGTCGTCATGCCTTACAGTATGATAAAGACAGGTTTCGCCCTGTAGCAGTACCTCAGGAATTAACCTGAGCAACCCTGGATCCCTACCAGTAAGCTCTCAAAAAGCCAAAAAAAAAATTCAAAAAAATCAAAAAAATCATAAAAAAATGTTTTGCTATCCATTCTTTTGTGCTTGTCTTACTCTAGTTGTGGGTAGTTTTCTGTTGCATGAGTGTTAGGTGGGTACATAATACTAAGAATCGGTTAGAAAGAAGAGATCCAACAAGTAGTGATCCTCTATATTTTCTCTCTTTAAAACCCTTCAATATGGGAGACCAATAGTAAAACCCTTCACCTAAATCTCTGAAAGATAGGTTCTACCCTACTAGAACAGCCCAACCTTCCTTCATAGTTCTACCACAAGCCCAGGGCAATAATTTTGAACTCAAATCTCAATACATCACTATGTTGCCCCACTTCCATGGGTTGACCTCTGAGGATGCATACCTATTTCTAAGGGAATTTGAAGAGGTATGTGCTCTAATTAAGATCCAATAGCTTTCTGATGATGTTCTTAAGCTTAGGTTTATCACTTTTGCATTGAAAGACCAAGCTAAGAAGTGATTGTATGGGTTACCCACAAATTCCATAACCTTATGGGAACAGTTCACAGTTGTCTTCCTTAAGAAGTTTTTCCCAACTCACAAGACCAATAATCCTTCAGTTTAGGAAAAAGTCTAGTGAATCATTTTCCAAACTTATGGAGAGATTCAAGGATCTACTCCAAGAATGCCCTCACCATGGCCTAGACTTATGATATTTATGTCAAATAATTTATGAGGGTATTGATTACCCAACTAAACAAATGATAGAGTCTATGTGCCCTGAGGGATTCACATCCTTTACAGATGAAGGAAAGACATGGAAATTCTTACTTGACTTAGCTGACAAAACCCATGAGTGGAAATCAACCCAAGAGAGTGAAAGAGCCATAGGAGGAAAATGATATTTTGTGGATGGGATAGTAGTCAAGGAAGCCCATTTGGATAGCCTAATCAAGAGAATTGAGGCTATTGTTCCTAGAGAGCCATCATCAGTCAATTTGGTTAAGATTTATGCTTGGTGTCAGTCCCCTGGACATCTCCCAGAAGAATACCCCAACACCTCTGGGGGCACTTCTAATGATAGTGTTAATGCCTTATACCAGAATAATCCATATAGTAATACCTACAATCCAGGATAGAAAAATCACCCAAATTTCTCTTGGAATTAGGGCAACCAAGTAGGGCCTTCCAATTTTCATAATCAAGGTCAACCTAGACTCCAAAGGCCTCCCTTTGCACAACAATCTTTTTCTCAAAATACTTTCCCTAGGTCAAATGTAGGACCTCAGGCTAGTTTTCCTAGGGCCCATCTCTTATCATCTTATCAGCAACCCCCTGGGTTTACCAACACTGGAGAGGCAAGTAGAATAAGTGACTTGAAAAAAAATATGGCCCTCCTCATGACAAGCCATCAAAATCTTACAAGAGAACTCACTCAAGTTGTCTCAATTATGCGTGAGAGGGAGAAAGAAACTTTACCCAGTTAACTAGAGCCTAACCCTAGGCATCATCAGCCTGTTAGTTCACAAACATCAACTAATGCACCACTGAATATAGTATAAGGTCAGACCCAACAAGGGCTCTCTAACCAATGTAATGTTGTTTATGCCCTTAGGAGTGGTAGAGAGTACCAACAGAGTGTTCCTAAATCTTCCTCATCTATTACTCATGTTAACTCTCCTTCAATTGAGGACACAAATGTGCCTCTTGTTTCAGGTTCGTCTGATGAGCATAAAGATTTTTCTGAAACTAAAGATGATTTGGTTGAGGAAACCAAAAATGATTCTTCTGAACAAGGGAAAATCCCTAACAGTCCTTATGTTCATCCTGTCCCATTTCCTAATCGCTTGGTAAACAAAAGCAAGATTGCTTCCATGGACAAAATTTTAGAAGTCTTCAAAAAGGTAGAAGTGAACATCCCCCTTTTGGATGCCATATCTCAGATCCCCGCCTATACAAAGGTACTAAAAGATTTGTGTACTCACAAACGTATCACTAGTGTGCCCAAAAAGGCGTTCTTGGCAGGTAACATTAGTTCCATAATTACTCAGCCTATTGCAGCCAAGTATAAGGATCCAGGGAGCCCTACCATATCTTGTGTCATAGGCAACACCTACATTGAGCATGCCTTACTTGACCTTGGCGCAAGTGTGAATCTTTTACCTTACCATGTGTACAAGCAACTTGGATTGGAAGAATTGAAAGCCACTGGAACTACTCTTCAGTTGGCAGATAGGTCTGTTAAAATTCCTAAAGGGATGGTTGAAGATGTCTTACTAAAGGTGGGGGAATTTATTTTCTCTATTGATTTCATTGTGTTAGATACCAAGCCCTTCTCAACCAAGGATGAGATCCCAATAATTCTAGGAAGACCATTCTTAGCTACCAGTAATGCATTAATCAACTGCCGGAATGGTTTCTTAAGATTATCTTTTGGTAACCAAACTGTTGAGTTTAACATGTTTAGGATAGGCAAGCAACCACATATGGAATAAGAGATTAATATGATTGAGGATTTTATGGATTTTTCTGATGATTTAATTACCAACTTTGATATTAATTTTGATTCAGAATTCCAAGAGTGTATGGATGAGTTGGATGATGATAGTAAAATTTCTTTTCTGAAGTCTTAAGTCTTCACACACCTGTGGAGCCCTTAAGACCCCTTTCCAATTCCATTCCCAAACCTTCCATAGTTGAGCCCCCTAAGCTAGATCTTAAGGAGTTGCCATCTAATTTGAGGTATGCTTTCCTAGGGCCTAACCAAACTCTTCCTGTAATAATTTCTTCAAATTTGACTTCTAGCTAGGAAGAGGAGTTTAATTAAAGTGTTAAAAGATAATAAGGAAGCCTTAGATTGGACCATGGATGATATCAAGGGTATATGCCCTTTTATTGTGCAACATCATATACATCTTATGGAGGATTCCAAACCATCCACAGAACCCCAAAGAAGAGCTAACCCAGTGAGATGTGTGAAATTTTAGGGATATAAATGTACATTTTGCCCCACTTTGGATAGTACTACTTTTATTTTTCATGTTTTTTTTTAGTTTCCAAGTTTACAAGAGAAAGTGCTTAAAGTGAATCAAGAACCAGTCTAAAGGTGGGACCCACTCATTAGTACCACATCCTTTCTCCTACAAAATCTTGAAGATTATTTTCTCTTTTTGCCACCTCACAAGATCTTGAAGATGCTATGCAGAGATTTCTTTCTGATTTAATCAAGATTGCAAGATATTTGTTAATATTGCAAGGAAGAAATAGAATTTGTTAATTTTGGAAATGGATTCTCTCTTTTCTCACACAATATCTCAGAGAATGAGGATTTTTACCAAGATTTTATTTTATTTTATTTTATTTTATTTTCTTAAAGAAGACTTGTAGAAGGAAAGAGGTAAGATAAAATCCCTATAAAAGCCCCTTCCTCCCCCCTCCTAATTATTATTCCCCTTAGTTTATTTTCTAGTTTATGCTTAGTTTTTTTCTCTCTCTCTCCCTCTCTCTCTTTAGTTTTAGTTCTTCTCTATTTTTGCTTTAATCACTTTTGTAATAGTTTTTTATGTCAATTAATGCAAGCACTCTTTTATTCTTATTCAATCTTTTATGTTTATGATTTATGCAATTGAGTTATAATTTTTAAAGTTATAGTTCTAGGCTTAGATCTAGGTGATAAGATCACAAGCCGTGGAGCATCTTTTTTTTCAAGTTCAGTCTTTTTTTGTTTCAAGATTTGTTTTCTCTAGTACTAGAAATTTCAGATTCGGTTTATTCCAGATCTGCTTTTTAGTACTGGTAGTATCTCAAATCACCCAAGCTTTCAAGTTCAAGGGTTGAAGTTCAAGTATGTAGGCTTCTTCAATAGTCTTCTCTCCCCCCTCTCATTCCCTCTTCTGACTACCCTTTCTTTCTTAATTTAGGATTTTAATTCAGTCATTACATTATTGCTATCCTTTTCCCCCAAGGTTCATGGCTAGTGTATGTGTTGGCTTTGCCCCTCCTAGCCATAGAACCATCAATTTATTGCTTTTATTTTAATTGTCTCCCTTTCCCTAAAGCCAAGTAGAGTAACCCTTGTAAGAGTGACTCTCTGGTCAAGTAGGGAAGCTCATATTATGATGCATCCCTTAGGCTAAGTAGAGAAACCTACTTGTGAGTCTCTCTCTAGCTTTCTCTCCTTTCTTTTACTTTATTTTTATTTTATCATTTTTCCTTTATTTTTTTTTAATTGCATGGATTGTTTATTTTCAATTATTTATTTATTTAATTTTAATTGCATGGCTTGCGTCTTTAAATTCTTAGATGACGAATGGTTAGGACGTTATTTTCGATACATATGTTTAGGACGGTAGTTAGAATTAGATCACAACCATTAATAGGTTCACTTTCGCATTATTAAAAGAAAAAAAATAAAGTGGCTGTTCTCTCTGAGTTGGACCCGTAGCTACACTAATCCGTACGCTAGCGGTTACATTTTAAATCCCTAACGGTCAGCCCATGGAAGTGGGGCAACATTGTGATGTATTGAGATTTGAGCTCAAAATTAATGTCCTGAGCTTGTGGTAGAACTATGCAGGAAGGTTGGCCTGTTCTAGCAGGGTAGAACCTATCTTTCAAAGATTTAAGTGGAGGGTTTAGTTGTTGGTCTCCTATATTCAAAGGTTTTAAAGAGAGCAAACGTATAGGGTCACTACTTGTTGGATCTCTTCTTTCTAACCAATTCTTAGTATTACGTACCCACCTAACACTCATGCAATAGAAAACTACCCACAACTAGAGTAAGCCAAGCAAAAAGAATGGAGAGAAATTTTTTTTTCTTTTTTTCTTTTTTTTATTGGGAGCTTACCGGTAGGGATATGGGGTTGCTCAGGTCAATTCCTGAGGTACTACTACAGGGCGAAACCTGTCTTTATCATACTGTGAGGCTTGGTGACCTCCTTCGGTACAACTACTATTACAAGTTATTCTTCTCAGGAATTCAATAAAAGAAACAGAAAGACAAAACAAAGCAAACAAAGCACTCTGATTTACTAAAAGAAAGCAAAAAATAACATGGAACTGTCTCCCAGGCAACGGCGCCAAAAACTTGTTAGGATTTAAAATGTAACCACAAGCGTATGGATCAATATAGCTATGGGTCGAACATAGGGAGAGCAGCCACTTTATTCTTGGCTTCTTTTAATAATGCAAAAGTGAGCCGATTAATGGTTGTGATCTAATTCTAACTACCATCCTAAACATTTGCATCTAAAATAATGTCCTAACCATCGTCATCTAAGAATTTAAATACGCAAGCCACGTAATTAAAATTAAATAAATAAATAACTGAAAATAAATAATCCACGTAATTAAAAAGTAATGAAGGAAAAAAATGCTAAAATAAAAATAAAGTAAAAGAAAGGGGATAAAACTAGAGAGAGGCTCACAAGTAGGTTTTTCTACTTAGCCTGAGGGATGCATCATAATATGAGCCTCCCTACTTGACCAGAGAGTCACTCTTACAAGGGAAAGGGAGGCAATTAAAATAAAAACAATAAAATGATGGTTCTACAGCTAGGAGGGGTAAAGCCAACACATATACTAGCCATGAACCTTGGGGGAAAGGGAAAGCAATAATGTAATGACTGAAATTAAAATCCTAAATTAAGAAAGAAAGGGCAGTCAGAAGAGGGAATGAGAGGGGGAGAGAAGGCTATTGAAGAAGCCTACCTACCTGAATCAATGCTCGAACTTAAAAGCTTGGGTGATTTGAGATACTGCCAACCCTAAAAACCAAATCTGGAATGAACCAAATCTAAAATTTCAAGGCCTGGAGAAAACAAATCTTGAAAAAAAAAACTGAACTTGAAAAAAAGATGCTCCATGGCTTATGATCTTGTCACCTAGATCTAAGCCTAGAACTATAACTTAAAAATTACAATTCAATTGCATAAATCGTAAACATAAAAGGCTGAATAAAAATAAAAGAGTGCTTGCATTAATTGAAATAAAAAGCTATTACAAAAGTGATTAAAGCAAAAACAAAGAAGAACTAAAACTAAAGAGAGTGAGTGAAAGAGAGAGAGAGAGAGATCGCAACTAAAAAAAAAACCTAGAAGAAGAATGAAGTCTCTCCCCTCCTCTTACATGAGTTGTGTTTATAGGGAATGGGGAGGTAGGATAAAAAATTTCTCTTTCCTAAAAGGGAAAAACCCACAATTGGTAGGTGAGATCTTTTGAGACCAAAAGTGTTAAGGTGGAGGAGAGAGAAGAGAGAAATAAACTTAGAGAAATTTCCTATAATCTTTTTGCTTATTTTTTTTCCTTTTTTATTTATTTTTCTCTTCTTTTTCTCCCTCTCTTCAAATCTTGCGTGACCCTTGTTGGCCGATTTTTTTTCTTTCTCTTGGACGATTTTTCTTCTTGCTTTATGGTGATTTGGACAATCTTCTGGTGATAGTGTGGAGGAGAGAGAAGATTTGGACAATATTTATTTCTCCCTTTTTTTTTTCTTTCCTTTTTTTTTTCTCTTCTTGTGCAAGAATCCCCTCCCACAATTTTTCTTGCTTTGAAGATGGACAATCTTCTAATTTGATGTCGAAATCCCCTCCATGCCCTTAGTGCTTTAAGTGAGTGAAAAACAAAAAATCTTCAACAAAATTCTCCAAAAAAAAGACAACCATGAGATTCGAACTTGAGACCTCCTGGTGAGCAAGGGAATTTTGCACACCATAGCTCACCAACTACACTAGGTAGTTGTTGTTAGATAGATATGACCCCCGATAATGCTTAAGGCCTTTGAAATACAAAACCTGCAAAAAGAGAGTAAAAACCAAGGTAGCTTCATTCTAAATATGTTAAAATGCATGTTTTACTACTTAGATTTCACACATAAATGTGCTCATCAGTAGCCGCTTCCTATACAAGGGTGTGGGTTATTGTTAAACGGCAAGGATGTTCATAATTATGCCAACACCCTTGGGGAGGTTCGCGTACTTTATGGCATTCTGAGATCGAATAATGATATTCCTACATTACATTTTTACACACAATCACTCACGGTTCCACCACCCCATGGCCAGTTGTTTAACCTCATGTGTAGTCACGAGTAATGGGCAAGGAAGTCACCCCCTTGACCTCATACCCATGAGTATATTAAAAGAATCACGTACCTTGCATATATAGATCCTTTCAAGGAAGCCCTATTTCATCCACCGCATGATTGCATCATGTAGGAAATAGATGAAGAACGCTAGGAATGCCATAAGCTGATCTGTAGAATTTGTTTGCGGTCTTAAAAAGGAATTTTCCTATGAAATATTCTAGTCATAAAGAAATGCTCTCCTAAGTGGGTTTTGGATAAAAGGTGTCTTTCCTCCTTAGAAATGAAATATGGATGATTTGGCATACGCGATCCGGGCTAATTTCTGTCAAAGTCCAGCGAAATACTAAATTATCTAAAAGACCCGAGGAAACTAGTAGGAAGGTCACCTAGTGAGATAAGATTAAGGAAAGCATAACTTTATTGGCAGAGAATATATTAATAGGAGTATTTTGGTCAAGCCATTTGTGTGTACCTCCCGCTTATGACATTGAGTGGACCAGAGGCATCGACCCCTACCCACTCCCTATTAAGTGGACTAACTTCAGATGGATCATTAGTTGTTAATCTAGTGAATGTGTGAACAAGGGGTTGGGAATTTAGGAATCCTAAAATAAGCCACTTTTGGTTTAGGCACAATTTCACATCTCAAGTATTCTCTACGATCCATTTGGACACGTCAGGGTAACTAATTGACTCGATTAAGTCCAGTGTCAGCTCCATCGTCTCTTCGAGATTATCTACCACCAAGTGATTACGACCTAGTTCACATGGATCCACACGATTCTGAATCACCCAGGGAAGTATGGGTTCACACCACAGAGACCTTGTAGACAGAAAAGGCCGAGGTTAAGAGAGGGATAGCATAGATACTGCATGCACTCCAAAACCCTCCCAGGACTGAACTAGCACAAGCTACAGGAGAGTTGGATCAGAATAGACCCATGGGTCATCGCGGGAATTCTTTCTGAGTTGACTTAGGAGAACCAGAGCAAGTCAGGTCTACCGGTCAGAGAGGAGTTTCACCTACCTGTCCAAATGGTCAATAGGGGGGCCTATTCCAGGGTCCCTCCTCCCAGGGTAGTAATTGAAGATGAAGAAAAGGAGTTTGCAACACATATCCGAATGAAGCCTCCAGAGATAGAGAAAGAAAGGAAACTCAAAGAGCAATTAGAGAAGTTAGAGAATATGATTCGAGCAGGAAAAGGCTCGGAAAGTCAAATAGCAGATTCTGACGAAATGAATTTCTTTTCTAGGGCAATGATTCTCAAGAAGTTCAAATGGCAAACTGATAGATTTGATAGGTCAGGGGACCCTAAGGCTCATCTTCCTTAGAATCACCAAGTCATGGCAACTTGTGAACAACCAGATGGGACAAGCCTTTTTGTTAACCCTATCAGGACTTGCACTAAGGTGGCTCACCTAGTTGGGGTCTTCCCAAACCTAGGATTGGACAATAGTGGTGAAACCCTTCACCAAGCAGTACACATACAACACCAAAGTGGATGTGAAACGTCGGGAGCTTGAGACATTGAGACAACAACCTAGAGAAGGATTCACAGCCTTTTTGATGAGGTTTAGGGATAAGGCTGCCAAGATGGTAGATCGACCTTTAGAAGCAGAGCAAGTAGAAATGTTGATTGAAAACTTATCAAAGCCTTATTATGATGCCCTTTACTATCAACATCTGCAAACTTTTGATGCCTTGATAGCCACCGGCACAAGTGTGGAAAACAAAATCCTAAGGGAAGCTCAATATCAAGGATCCTCCCAAGATGCAGGGAAGAACACCAAAGTTGGAAGGAAAAGGGTCCTAAGACCAATGTGGTAGGTGCGGTCCAACAGTTAGTCTCACTTGTCGCCTCTCCACAACCATTCGTGATACAAGCAGATGCCCCTGCTTAGATAGCTTCTCGTCCAAGGAGACAATTCATTGATTTGGGAATGCCCATGATAGCAGTGTATAAAAAGTTAAAGAAACAAGGATTTCTAGGGATGGTGGCTCCAAGAGTAATCAGTAATCCTCCCCCAGCTTGGTATAGAGATCACAAATATTATGCTTATCACACTCAGAAGGGGCACAACACTGAAAGATGTATAGGTCGACAGTGATTCCGGTATTGTGTACCCCGGGACTACACTTGGAAATGGACCCACTTTGTGGCCAACGGAGATTCTGGTATCACGTGGTCCATACTAACTATATCATTATGCAAGGCATGTAGGATATTTATGGTTAGGTGACATTCCCTATGTTATGTCCCCTTGCCAACAGGGGTAAGGTGTTGGGTAACCCAATGGTGGTATATTCAATGAACCTTTCTAAAAGGCCATACTCATGGTACGATGTGATTTCTGTCGGAGGCGAGATAGAGTCCGACGTTGCCGATGGTGATTCCTATGTAGTGACTGCTAGGCGGGGGTTATTAAGGATTTACTGGGTGACCGATGGTCGCATTCTAGGATTGGTAGGCTCCTAATTACGACTAGGATTTGTATCACTAGGTGACTGATGTGGGAGTTCTGGGACCAGGGATACCGGATAATGTGTTCTAGTAGCATTTACCAGACTTAGTTGTATGTTAGGTGGATTAATAATCAAATGGATTGCATCATCTGCATCAAGGACTATGTGTTTATTTCTGTACTCATGGCATCATGATTTATTATATGTATGTGTTTGGTTGTGCATGATTATGCATGAACCCCACCTCTCACTAAGCTAGTTGGAGCTCACCTTTCATGGATATTGATTTTAGATAATGATGCAGCTATGGTGGCACCATTGGGTTGCAACTCGACTCCCTCCGGACCTAAGTAAGAAGAAGGAGAGTGGTAGATGCTAGATGGCAAGGAGCATGATCAGGACTATGCCTGTGACCACTGTTCATGCACGGCACCTTGAGATGCATGATTGACCTTTTGTTATTCTGATAATGAATTGTGAATGGTATTCTTTGTGGGCTTATTATTTATAAGTCTCAGATATTGATAAACGAATAACTTTGTTATGGATGTACATATCATTAGATGATTTTCCCACTTTAAATTATGATTCTGCTATGATATACTCTAATTCTATCGTAAATTTTCTAGTTCGATGTGTGAGATTGTGAATGTTAAGGTACTACTATTAGAGATCCTGGTAGAGGTGCAAGATGGGTAAGCATCTTATTCACACCATGGATATTCCTAAGTATTACTGGGGAGTGGAGTGTGACAGATTGGCATCAGAGCATGATGCTCAGGCTTAACTCACAACCTACCCAAACCTTGATTTCTTGGGAATTAGGATAAAGATAAAAATCTCAAGACAACTAACAATAGAAATGCACATGTAGGAGACAAGTTTAGGTGTCAAAGCCGTTTCATTATATAAGGATCTTGATTGCATAAGCTTACACCAAATTTTCTCAAATAAATAACTGAAAGGACAGAAATCCTAACTAGCCTAAATATCTAGAAATTTAAACTTGACAGAAGAAAATAATAGGAAATAAAAGTGGAGACTAAACTCCTAAATCACCATAACAGAAAGTAAATTCGGCCATGCCAGAAAGCATAAAATATGTAAAACCTAGAACTACCAATGCATGCAAGTGCCACTACTCTTGAGGGTTGTTCGGATCCTGCTCCTGGTCTTGGGCCTAGTTTTGAGTCTATGCCCCAGGCTTTGTCATTGGAATTCCAATATAGATGACCATATCTCTCATCTGCCTCTCCATAGAGGCCACTAGAGTGTCTAGGAGGTAGTATCTCTTATCCACGCTCTCCAGACAAATGTCCACCCTCCTTAGAATGTTGTTGGTGGCATCCAGACGAGCCATTACATCATTCAGTCCATAAGGCCTCTAGCCCCTAGAAGAGGAAGCCACTGTAGTCTCCATAGTCCTTAGGGGTTGTGTTGGAAACCCCTGGAGGAGGTGCACCATGCTGGCCTGTTGGATCAACACCCATTTGATCACCCTCTTGGTCCTCCCCCTGACCACCTCCATTGCCTCCTCCCTATTGGTCCTCCACATCCATGGGCTGCTACCCCTATTCCTCATCCTCGGTCACCTCATCCATAATAAGGACCATCTTCTTCAAGGACTCTTGGTTTCAAGGACATTAACCCCAAGTCTCTCCTTGTCCTCCAACTCCACCCCAAAATGCTTGAAGACCTTAGTTTGGATCCGACTATAGAAAAAGTTTCAATATCTATGATCCTTGGCTTTTACCACCATAGTCCACATCAATATGTAAGGGAGACGGAGTGGCACTCCCATATAGACAATATGTGATGTAAGCCTACATAATGCCCACTGATGGGAAGGACCGTCAACTGAATCATCCTACGAACAACCTTTGGGGTGGCATGATAGTTGGCAGTGTGTTGCCAACCTAAGCCCTCCTTAGTGAGTATGTTGTCCATCTCCTACTGGACGTCGAGATTCTAGAACTCGTAGGATAGAGTCTTGGTTTCAGAATCCGATGCCAACCCAGTTCCTCGAACCGCTGATGGATATGAAACTGATGGATATCCCTCACCCACACATACTTCCGGGGTTGACATTCTGGTACTTGAAGGTCTCCCAACAAATTTTCTCGATCATAGAGCAAAACCAAAAGTGATCATATTGCTCCTTTGCAGGGAGAGCCTATTGTCGTTGAGCGATGGCACTACGGGGAAAAGCACGGCATCCAGACATGGTCACAAAAGAAGATTACCTAAGGTTTTGGAAGATCAAAACCTAATTAGAGAAGAAACATAAACCAAAAACCATAAAATTTAGGTTAGAAGAGAAGAGGAACTCACCTTGAGGGTGAAGGTGGCGACAATCGGTCACCAAAATGGGTGCAAAAGGTGGGGAATGCCTAAGGTAATCTCCCTTGGCCATTTCTTCCTCTTCTCCACAATAGAAAATAGGGTTTTGTGAGGGAGTGGGGACCCCCAACCTTATTTATCATAATTTTGACAGAATGTGCCCTCTGTTTAGTCCACCAAAAATAGGATTGATATTTTTGGTGAACTTCCTCACTGTTTTTAGTGAGGTAGATTTGGGGTTTGGCTTGTTTCCTTGTTTGATTGTTGGGTTCCATTCTTGCATGTGCTTAATATTACGATACCATGTGGGACCTCTCCTTACATCTTAACTCAAACATGCTTACGTGCACATGTATGAATTGCTAATAGGATTCCATAATAGGAATCATGTCATGATGGAACACCTGATCCCAATCTATTGAGTCACCTCTCGCTTCCCCTACTCGGAACCGAGGTAGATCGGGTAATGTGCTTGCGGCCCCACCCATTCTTACAACCCAAGATGTTGCTGCCATAATGGGCAACATGATGTATGAAGTGGAACAAAGGCAAGCCCAATTCATGGCTGGGATTGATACCCCGATCAAGGCAGCTATGGAGGTCTTACATGCACCACCCATACCCCTACTCCTCCGGCACCAGCCCCGATGCCTACTGGCTCAGCCACCCCTCAAACATCTGATAGAGTACAAGGGCAAGGGCAAGTGCATGGGCAAGTGCAAGGGCAAGTATAGGTTCAAGCCCAAATACATGTTGAAGGGTCGACCAATCTAACGAAGATAATGGAAAAGTTCCAAAGGCTTAGGCCTCCCTACTTCTCTAATGTGGGCCATGATCAATTGTTGCCCTCGAGATAGATCATTGGTATGAAAAATTTTTTTAGGTTGATGGGTTGCACCGATGAACAAAAGATATTATGTTTGAGCTATCAACTGCAAAATGAAGCCGATGCTTGGTGGAGGGCTACTAAGCCCATTCTGAGGGTAGGCAACCCAAACCCCACTTAGGAAGATTTTAAAGAAACATTCTTTGGGAATTACTTTCCCGAGAGCTTCAAATATAGAAGGGAGAGTGAGTTCTATCACTTGGTGCAAGGGTCTTGTTCAGTACTGGAATATCAATAATGCTTTAAGGAGCTATTCTAATTTGCTCCCGAGCACATCCGAAGCGATCGAGCCAAGGCAAAGAAGTTTGAGAAAGGGTTAAGGACAAGTATTAGTTCAACAATGGTTTGGTTGAAGTTGCAAACCTATGTTGAGGTGGTCAAAGTGGCCAAATCCATTAAAGAGTGGCACAGAGACAACTTAACAGCACAGCAAGGAATGGGAAAAAGACCCTGGGGGTCCATTGATTCTAGGGGAGCTAGCAAGCTTTCCAGTGGCCCTTATATTAACCTAACTCCAGTTTAGTTTAGAAGACCAGAAGCAAGCCAAGCTCCCAGCCATTCCTCTCTGTGGTGTATCTTAGTCTATTCAAAACTTTGGTGCTTTCACTATGACCAGCCAAGCCACTTAGCCAGGACATGCCCCCACCGTCGGCCGGGTGATGCACCTTATACTCTACCACCTAGGCCCTAGTAGACTTATGTAGCAAATAGGCTAATACAGCAACCACAAGGCTAGAGACCCCAAGGAAGAATGTTTGCTATGACAGTCGAGGATGTGAAAGCTACACCAGGTGTGGTGACAGGTACCTTATTGATATCATTATTATCTGCACATGTGTTATGTGACTTAGGAGCATCCCATTCATTTGTGTCACCAACATTCACAAGCAAGATGGGAATTCCACCTAAGAGGTTAACCCAGTGCTTAGTAGTGAGTACACCCACAATAAGTGTGATGGGTTTGAATTATGTGTATGAGCCATACCTGGTGACCATTAGTGGACATGACTTTAATGCACATTTGATCGTTTTAGATATGAACGACTTCGACGTGATTTTAGGGATGGACTAGTTGTCCACTTATAGAGCCAATGTGCTATGTGTAGAGTGTTAGTGTACAATGTCTTGTATTCTACCATAGTTTAATCCAAGAAGTACTAGTGTAGCCGCCTCGATAGGTAGGATGGCACTCCCATGGGGGTTACAAGGGGGCAAGAGGCCCCCTACATAGAGGGGGTGTAGGGGGCACAACCCCCTGCTCAAATTTTTTATTTAAGGGCAGTTTTGTACTTTTTGGATTAGGATTTTTTTCGCTGTATATTTGTAGCGAGGGTTTTTTTCCCTATAATGTAAGAAATACTGAGAGGTGTGAGGACAAGCACTGTAACCCTATTCTCTATTAATAGTGAAGTAGGATCTCATCACACCGAGGATGTAGGCAATTTTACTAAACCTCATAAACCTGTGTGCATTGTTTGTTCTTATTTTTTTCATTATCTTCTGCATCATTTTAGGGTTACGTTTTTATAAATTAGTATTAGAGCTCTAGGTTTTCGTTTTCTAGGGTTTACTATCACGATGGTAAGGAAGGGATCGAATGCCAAGTATGATATTAAGCGGTTCAATGGGAAGAATAATTTTACCCTTTGGCGTCAAAGGATGAATTATCTTCTAATACAATAAGGTTTGGCAAAAACGTTATTGGGGAAGTCAAAGAAACCTATAAAAATTATTAATGACGATTGGGAAGAGATCGAGAAAAAGCTGATAAGTGCTATTCGATTGAATCTTTCTGATGTTACCCTATAATATATTGTGGGTATCGAATCTGCACTGCAATTATGGGCAAAACTTAAAAGCATTTACATGATGAAGTCCTTAACAAACAAGTTGTTCATGAAGAAGCAACTACATTCTCGACATATGGAGGATGTTATGGATTTATTAGAACATCTTAACACGTTCAATCAGATCATTAGTAAACTTGCAAACATAGAGGTTAAGATCGACGATGAAGACAAAGCGTTACTATTGCTATTGTCGCTCATAGAATTGTATGATCACCTAGTAATGACTCTCTTGTATAGGAAGAAGACCCTTGAGATAGATGAAATTATGGCTGCCCTCATGTCCAATGATATAAGGAAGAAGGATAGCAGTACAAAATCTCAAGAAGAAGGTCTTTTTGGAGGTGACAAGGAGCAGGAAAGAGGGAGATCAAATCAAAAGAGATCTGGAAAGAGTTGATCAAAATTAAAAGGGGCAAAGACAAAGGTCTCTTGTTACTATTGCAAGAAGGAAGGTCATCTGAAGAGAGAGTGCTTGAAGAGGAAGGCGGACTTGAAAAAGAGAGGTGTAGATAAGGCATTTGAGGAAGCTAGCATGGTTGATAGTTCAGATGGAGATGTACTCTCTATACCATCAGGTAAGAATCAATCTTCTAATTCTTTGATTTTAGATTTTGGATGTTCTTATCACATGTGTCCACATAAGGATTGGTTTGATACATATTGACCATATAATGGTAGGTCTGTCCTAATGGAGAATGATGCTATGTGCGAGACATTGGGATAGGCACTATCAAAATCAAGATGTTTGATGGGATAGTAAGAACTTTAGCAGATGCGGGACATGTACCAGAATTATGAAAAAACTTAGTATCTTTTGGGCGCACTTGACTCAAATGGCTGGAAGTACACAGCAGAAGGTGGAGTTCGTAAAGTTATTAAGGGTGGTATGGTTGTCATGAAGAGACAGCTAATAGGAAATCTATACAAAGTTATAGGGACCATAGTTACAGGTGGAGCATTTGTGACTATAGATGCAGGATCTAATACAGATGATACTTATCTGTGGCATATGCGGCTAGGGCATATGGGAGAATGAGGATTGATGGAGCTTCATAAAAGAAAATTGTTACAGAGAGTGAAAACTTGTAGACTGAACTTTTGCAAGTATTGTGTGTTCAAGAAACAGTGCAATGTTAGTTTCAAAACTATAAAATATAAGATTAAAGGGGTGCTTGATTATGTACATAGCGATGTATGGGGTCTTTAAAAAACCAAATCTAAAGGTGGGGCAGAACACTTCACGACCTTTGATGATGATTACTCAAGGAAGGTCTAGATCTACTTCATGAAGCATAAAAGTGACATGTTCACTAAATTAAAGGAAAGGAAGGTTGAGGTAAAAAGGAAGACAGGAAAGAAAATTAAGTACTTGAGAAAAGATAATAGAGGGGAGTACACGTACAATCTATTTCTAGAATTGTACAAAGCTAAAGGGATTACACATCACTTCATGGTTCCAAAAACACCACAGCAAAATAGTGCAGCTGAAAGGATGAACATGACACTTCTAGAAAGAGCTTGGAGTATGAGGCTAAATGCAGGATTGAGAAAAAGATTTTAGAAAAACGTAGTGAATATGGCATGTTTCCTCATCAATAGGTCTCCATCAAAGGTGATTGATTGTAAAATTCTCATAGAGGTATGGAAAGGAAAACCTATAGATTATTATATTTTCAAAATATTTGGTTGTCTAGCCTATGCTTATGTGGAGAGTCAGCAGCATTTCAAGTTAGACTCAAAGTCTAAGCAGTGTATCATTCATTGTTTTGAGAAAGGTGTAAAGGGATTCAAGTTGTGGGATCCAAGTTCACAGAAGGCTATGGTTAGCAAGGAGTGTTTGATGAGTCCCATATGGTGAAGTCAAATTACAGTTCACAAGCAGTTGATGAAAATAAAGAAGGTTCTACTATGTAGGGGGAGTTAGGTGAGTCAAAAACAATAAGAAAGAATGAGTCATCCAGACTTACCAGGACAATAGGAAATAATAGAAGTTCCCTATACTATGGCAAAGGGTAAAAAGAAGTGTACTCACAAAGCACCTGTGAGATATGATTTTGAGGACATAGTTACCTATGCCCTCACTATAGGTATAGATGATCCATCTTCCTACCATGATGCTTTGAGTGATGCATAGCATAATAAATTAATGGAATCTATGATGGAGGAAATAGAGTCTCTGCAGAAGATCAAGACTTGGGAGGAAAAACCCAAGGGAACAAAAATTATTGGGTGTAAATGGGTCTTTCATAAGAAAGAGGCAGCATATGAGAATGAGCATGAAAGGTATAAGGCCAGACTTATAGCCAAGGGCTATACACAAAAGGAGGGAATAGACGACAATGAAATATTCTCTCTAGTGGTGAAGCACACTTTGATCCGGGTAGTACATGCTTTGGTGGCCATGTATGATTTGGAGCTTGAACAACTTGATGTGAAAACTGAATTTCTTCATAGTGACTTGGAGGAATAGATTTACATGGAGTAGCTTAAAGTTTTCAAGGTGCAGGGAAAGGAAAATCATGTTTGTTTGCTTAAAAGATCACTTTATGGTTTTAAGCAATCTCTGAGGTAGTGGTATAAGCGCTTTGATTCCCACATGATGAAGATTGGCTACACAAGAAGTGAGTATGATAGTTGTGTTTATTATAAAGTGTCAAGTGATAATTCCATTATTTTATTATTGCTTTATGTTGATGACATGCTCATTGCTGTAAAGAATAAACATGATATAGTCTCTTTGAAGTCTTTGTTAAATTCTGAATTTGAGATGAAGGATCTTGGTGCTGCTAAGAAGATCATTGGCATGGAAATTCTTAGAGATAGAAATTTAGGTAAACTTTGGGTAATTCAGAAGAGGTATACTGAAAAGGTGGTAGAGCATTTTAATATGAAAAAGGATAAGCCGGTTCCTACTCCATTAGCTAGCCACTTTATGTTATCAGAAAGGGTATGCCCTACAACACATGAGGAGGTGCAGTAGATGTCTCAGATACCCTATGCTAGTATAGTTGGGAGTCTCATGTATGCTATGGTTTGTAGTAGGCCAGATTTGTCTCATACAATCAGTATTGTTAGCAGATACATGAGTAATCCAGGGAAGGAGCATTGGAATGCAATTAAGTGGATCTTCAGATATTTGAGCAAGACTAAAGATATAGGTGTTATGTTTAGTGGTAAGGGAAGTTCCACAAAGTTTCTGAGTTATGTTGATTCTGACTATGCTGGTGATTTAGATAGGAGGAGGTCTACTATAGGGTATGTATTGACATTGGCTGCTAGACCTATATCATGGAGGGCGATGCTTTAGTCTACATTTGAATTGTCCACTACAGAGGCAGAGTACATAGCAGCAGTTAAGGCTACCAAGGAAGGTGTCTGGTTGGCTAGATTGGTTCGTGAGTTGGGGTTGGAGCAAGGAGGTACAATGTTACATTGTGACAGTCAAAGTACCATACATCTTGCAAATAATCAGGTGTTTCATGCAAGGAAAAATCATATTGATGTGAGATTTCACAAGATCATGGAGCTCGTGTCAGAAGACAGTATTCACTTGAGAAAAATTCATATAGATGTTAATCCTGCAGATATGCTTACGAAGCCAGTTACTATAGAGAAGTTCAAGTCCTGTTTGGACTTGATTAATATTACTCATTGTTGAAGATGAGGGATGCACCAAATAGGTGGAGGTTTGTACCTCTGATGAGGTACGGGGATGAAGACGTCTACAGGTTACAGGAGGCTCAATAGAATTCAAGCCAAGTTGAAGATTGTTGGTGTATGATGTCTTGTATGATGTCTTGTATTCCGTTATTGTTTAATCCAGGGAGCACTAGTGCAGGCACCTCGATAGGTAGGATGGCGGTCTTGTGGGGGTTACATGGGGGTAGGAGGCCCCTCTGCATAGCAGGGGTGTAGGGGGCATAGCTCCCTGCTTAAATTTTTTATTTAAGGGTTGTTTTGTACTTTTCGGATTAGGATTTTTTCACTATATATTTGTAGTGAGGATTTCTTTCTCCATAATGCAAGAAATACTAAGAGTGTGAGGATGAGTGCTATAACCCTGTTCTCCATTGATAGTGAAGTAGGATCTCATCTCACCGAGGACGTAGGCAATCTTACCGAACCTTATAAACTTTTGTGCATTGTTTGTTCTTGTTTTTTCCATTATCTTCTGTATCATTTTAGGATTGTGTTTATGTGATAATTTTCAGACCATGTGATGAGGAAAAATTTACCTTTAAGGAAGATAAACTTAAGAAAACCAAAAAGATTATTGTGTCAGCCTTTCAGATGAAGAAGCTACTTAGCATCTGTGATGGATACTGAGGTAGAGATCAAGCCATTGACTGAATTGGATGTGGTAAGGGAATTTTTTGATGTGTTTCCAAATGATTTGATGAGATTACCCCCTGACCGAGAGACAGAGTTTGTGATAGACTTACTCCTGGGGTCGGCACCCATGTCAAAGGCTCCTTACCATATGGCCCCCATAAAATTGAAGGAATTACAAGTACAGCTTCAGGATCTTTTGAAGAAGGGATTCATTAGACCTAGTGTGTCTTCGTGGGGAGCACCGGTACTGATCGTCAAGAAGAAGGACTAAAGCATGAGATTATGCATTGATTACCGAGAGCTTAACAAGCTAACAATTAAGAACTGATATCCTTTGCTAAGGATTGATGATCTATCTGATCAACTGTAGGGTGCTAAGGTATTTTCCAAGATTGACCTTAAATCGGGCTACCACCAGCTTAGGATCAAGGATAGTGATGTCAACAAGACAACCTTTAGATCTTGGTATAGATACTATGAGTTCTTAGTAATGTCATTTGGGTTGACCAACGCACTGGCTGCATTTATGGATTTAATAAACTGGGTATTCCAGGATGTTTTGGATAAGTTTGTCATTGTGTTCATCATTGACATCCTAGTATACTCCAAGAGTGTAGAAGAACATGCTGTCCACCTAAGGTTGGTACTGCAAAGTCTGAGAGAGAAGCAACTCTATGCTAAGTTTAGCAAGTGTGAGTTCTGGCTTTCCCAAGTGGCATTCCTAGGCCACATTGTCTGAGATAAGGATATAGAGATTGGCTCAGGAAAGGTAAAGGCAGTTTTAAAGTGGGAAACTACCAAGAACATGGTAGACACTCGCAGTTTTCTGGGATTGGCCGGATACTACAGGGATTTATTGAGAACTTCTCCCACATTTCTGCACCAATGACCCGACTCATACAGAAGGGTGTGAAATTTGAGTGGTCTGATGCTTGTAAGAAAT
This sequence comes from Macadamia integrifolia, assembly GCF_013358625.1. NCBI lineage: Eukaryota > Viridiplantae > Streptophyta > Magnoliopsida > Proteales > Proteaceae > Macadamia > Macadamia integrifolia. The sequence continues at coordinate 18,992,349 of NC_056561.1, read as the reverse complement.
GCTTCAGAGAGCTTCCAAGTTGGTATCAACTCTGGTCTTGATTATTCCAATCGGTACAAGTGGTATGATTGTATATAGTGATGCTTCCAAGCTAGGATTGGGCTATGTATTGATGCAACATGGGAAGCTCATTGTCTATGTATCCTGCCAATTGAAGGAGTATGAGAAGAACTACCCTACATGACTTGGAGGTGGCAGCTATGATATTTGCCATGAAGATTTGGTGGTACTACTTGTATGGTGAGAAGAGTGACATATACAGTGACCATAAGAGCCTCAAGTACTTCTTCACCCAGAAGGAGCTCAACATGAGACAGAGGCATTGGTTAGAATTGATGAAGGATTATGACTATACTATCCACTATCATCTGGGGAAGGCCAATGTAGTAGCAGATGCTCTTAGTCAGTAATCTCAGGTACTGACTCTTACATCACTAACCACCAATAAACATCTCATTGAAGAGGAATGGAGACTTAAATTGGAGCTACTAGTGGAAGGTGTCACCTTATCCTTATCGTCATTGGTGGTGTCGCCTATCCTAGTGGATAGAATTGCTGCAGCTCAAGTTACTGATGCAAAGTTGCAGAAATTGATAGCAGACTGCAAGGAAGGGAAATAGAAGGACTCAAATTTGTCCTTAACCGAAGTGGGGATTCTTAAATTCAAGGGAAGGTTGTGTGTGCCTAGTGATGGTGACTTGAGAGATACTATCTTGAGAGAGGCCCACTGCTCTCCATACTCCATTCAACCCGACAACATCAAAATGTACAAGGACCTAAAAGCTTCCTATTGGTGGAAGAGAATGAAGAATGATGTGGCCACACATGTGTCAAGGTGCCTTACTTGCCAACAAGTCAAGGCAGAGAGACAGAGACCCCATGGTTTACTACAATAACTACCTATTCCAGAGTGTAAATGGGAGAATATCAACATGGACTTTTTCATAAGATTACCTCGCACTAGCAAGGGTATGGATGCCATTTGGGTAGTTGTTGACCACTTGACCAAAGCAGCTCACTTCATCGCAATTAAAGTCACCTTCTCCATGGACATGTTGGCCAAGTTGTATATTGACAACATCATCCTGCTGCATGGTGTACCAGTTAGCATCATCTACGATCAAAATCCTAGATTTACTTCTAAATTCAGGACTTGTGTAAATAAGGCTATGGGTACACAGCTGAATTTTAGTATGGCATTTCATCTAAAAACCGATGGTCAGTCAGAAAGAACTATCCAGACCTTAGAGGACCTACTTCGAGCATGTGCCCTGGATATGAGTTACAGTTGGGATAAGCACATTTCGCTTATTGAGTTCTCCTACAACAACAACTATTAGGCCACCATTTGTATGTCTCCATTTGAAGCATAGTATGGTAGGAAATTCCAGACTCCTCTCTATTGGGACAAAGTTGGTGAACAACACATCCTAGGTCCAGACTTGATATAGACCACTAGTGAGAAAGTGGGTGTGATCAAAGAGAGAATCAAGGCAGCTCAGTTCAGGTAGAAAAGTTATGCAGATGTCAGAAGAAAACATCTAGAGTTTGATGTGGGAGATAAGATACTCTTACGGATCTCCCCAGTCAAAGGGGTAATGCAGTTCGACAATAAGGGAAAGCTGTGTCCTAGGTATATGGAACCTTACGACATGTTGGAGAGGATTGGACTAGTAGCATACTAGATAGTCTTACCACTAGAGTTGGAGGGCACCCACAATGTCTCCCATGTATCCATGCTAAGGAAGTACATACCTGACCCAACTCATGTGCTCACCTACATACCCTGTGAGTTGGATGAGGATTATGCCTGCATAGAGTTCCCAGAGAAGATTATTGACTGGAAGGACCGTATCCTCTGCAATCATACTATCTCATTCATCAAAGTGAAGTGGATGAACCACTCAAAAGCAAGAAACCTTTTGGGATTGAGAAGATGAAATGAAGAAGTAGTACCCCGATTTGTTTGATTTACCAGGTACGTTCAATTTCAAGAACGAAATTCTTGTAAGGGTGGGGGATGTTATACCTATACCCTAACCAGTCTAATCTGAACTATTGTACTATGTCTCAGACCGAAAGTAGAAAGTACCATCGGGTTTTGGTTTGTGGCAGCTTATTGCAAAAAGTGAAAGGATGATCCCACTTGCTAGTGTATTTCTTGCCAGTCTAATTGGAGAGGATTCAAGCCTTCCGACCCCAGATGATAAGTGACCTGACACCTCGCACTCGAGTCCCAGAATGTACCAAAATTGTTAAAGGACCATGCATATAACCGAGGGCAAAAACCCAAGGAATGACCAAGTGAGGACAGCAGGCAATTAAGGCACAACACCTCCTTGACCATCGGAAACAGCCTTGGATGGATCCAGTGGCATATTTTTGATGACCTGTTGAACTGCTAGTTGGGTTTCGATGCCGTGGGTCCCACCACCCGTATCATGAATAGCCCTGGATGACCACATACACTCTCCCATACCTTCCCTCATCGCTTGTACTCCATATGAGTCTAATGAGGTGCGCCCGCATGTCCCGAATTGAGAAAGAAACTACTTGGACCGGACAAGGACCAACTAAACAAGCCCTAGTCAAATGACTTACTATAAATATGAGAGTTGAGTTCATGTCTAACCTCTCACTTGTCCAAAACGTGGGAGAAGGAAAGAAGAGGAGAAGAAGAAGGAGAAGAGAGGAGGAGCTCACCTTAGCTCTCAGCTTCGCGATTTCTTATGGAAATATTTTCGGAGGTAGGTACCATCTTTTCCTACCACTCACTCTCTTCATTTTGACCTAGAATAGTTGAACAAGGAGGTGAACCATGCCCCTGGCACCTCCTAGAGCTCGGGTGAGTGCCATTTCACTCCCCCAGTGTGGTTGCCAAGCTCAAAACTAGTCGGGTGAGCTTTGGCAACACTTGTGACCAAATGCTTAATTAGGATTTCTACTATTTGATTTGCGTATCTCCCAAATATTTCGGTGAATTTGGAACTTCTTTGGCTCAAAATGGAGGTGGGGAGGTTCCCTACAAACTCCACAGAATAAATTATAATAGTCGGGCCCAAGCCAGAAAGCCCCAATTGAAGTGGGTAGCTCCTATTTCCCATTGGAAACATTGGGCCTGGATCCGGTGGCTGATTTTGGTGAGGTCCCAGCACCTTAGGAGCCCTATGTTTGCACCATCGGAAACACCACTAATGTTTTCGATGGTTTTGGACTGTTTTCGGTGGTGTGAATCCGATGATCCTACTGTTCAGTCCCAAATTTTTTAGTACCTATACCCTTTGGAGGTAATCCCTATGGTTCCTTCCCGGTGTTCTTGACACCTATTAACATCCAATTACATTTGTACCTAGGGCAGAGATGTGCACTTACATCGAGAACGAAAGTGAGTGAACCACCCGATTGATAAACTTGGAACCCAATTTGACCAAACACAACCGAGGTGAGGGATGGTTGACTTTTATTTTGTGGAGTGTTTACATTATAGAAATTACTCACATGTGTTAGAATTTATAAATTCTCTTTAGTTGTTAATCTTCATATGTGAATATCATAACATGTTATATTCTTGAATTCTTAGGATATGGAATTGGAAATTATGATATGTTATGTATGTTGAGATGTGATGCGGGATCTGGTGTGGCCAAGGTGGTTTCAGTACCATGATCTCCATGTGGATGTTGCATTCATGCATTGATTATGTGCATTAGATTAGATATAGTCGCGGATTACACTTTGAGGCCGATGGTGATTCCGGTATTGTGTACTCCAGAACTATACTTAGAAATGGGTACGCCTTGTGGCCAATGGTAATTTTGATATTATGTACCCCATACTCAACTGCTTGTATGCTAGAATAGGTATATTGTCGTGGGTTACACTTTGTGGCCAATGGTGATTCCGGTATTGTGTACCCTAGGACTATACTTGGAAATGGACCCGCTTTGTGGTCGATGGTGATTCTAGTATCGCGTGGTCCATACTAACTGTATCATTATGCAAGTCATGTAGGATAATCATGGTTAGGTGACATTCCCTATGCTACATCCCCTTACTAATAGGGGTAACGTGTTGGATAACCCAATGGTGGTATATTCGATGAACCTCTCCGGAATGTCACACCCACTGTATGATGTGATTGTTATTGGAGGCGGGAAATTATCCGACATAGCCAATGGTGATTCTGATGGTGTGACTGCCACGGGAAGTTATCAGGGGTTTTCTGGGTGATTGATGGTCACATTCTGAGATTGACAAGCTCCTAATCATGACTGGGGTTTGTATTGCTAGGTGACCAATGTGTGAGTTCTGGCACTAGGGATACATCCTAATGTGTCATAGTAGTATTTACTAGACTTAGCTATATGTTAGGTGGATTAATAATCAAATGGATTGAATCATCCACATCATAGACTATGTGTTTATTTCTGTACTCATAGTATCATGATTTATTATATGTATGCAGTTGGTTCTACTTGATTGTGCATGAACCCCACCCCTCACTGAGCTAGTTGGAGCTCACCCCTCGTAGATATTGCTTCTAGATGATGATGCAGGTACGGTGGTGCCATTGGGTTGCGACTCGACTCCCTCCTGACCTAAGTACCAAGTAGGAGAATGGTGGATGCCAGATGCCAATAAGCACGATCAGGATTGTGCCTGTGACCACTGTGCATATGCGGCACCTTGAGATGCATAGATGACCTTTTGTTATTCTAATACAAATTGTGAATGGTATTCTTTTTGGGATTATTATTTATAAGTATTGGATATTTGTAAATGAATAACTTGGTTATAGATATATACAGTACCGTTAGATGTTTTTCCCACTTTTAGTTATGATTCTGCTATGATATACTCTGATTCCATTGTCAATTATTTGGCTCGGTGTGTGAGATTGTGAATGTTAAGGTACTGCTATCAGAGATCCTAGTAGAGGTGTAAGATGGGTAATCGTCATACTCATTACGGGTATTCCTAAGTATTACTGGGAGCGGGGTGTGACAACATATAAAATCAGATAGAGCCAAGGCCAAGAAGTTTGAAAAGGGGCTAAGGCCATGGATTGGTGCATTATTAGTAGCACACCAATTTCCAACTTATGCAGAGGTGGTTGAAACAGAAAAATCCACAGAAGACAAACAGAGGGAAAATTATCAAGCTCAAGCAATAAGAAGAATAACCACACGATCTGGTGGTAGAGATTTTAGTAGGGGAATCAGAGGACCCTACACTACTCTGACTGCATCCCAGTTTGGCATACCAGAAATTGGCCAAGTATCACAAGAGTCTGAGCTAGTAGTAGTGATATCTCAGCAAATGGGCTCACCTCGGTTTTTAATGTAATCAATTTGGGCATATGGCTAGATCAAGACCCTAGAAGAAGTGGTGTTTTGTCTATAACCAGCTTGGACATATGGCCAAGTACTGCTCTCAGACGATGCTAGAAGACTCACACATAAATCCCTCAACATCAAATACTAGTTAACTGGTTTACTTGCAGCAAGGCATTAGAATGCAAGAAGGGACATTCGCAAGTGATAACGGAAGGAGCCAAAACTACATCTGAGGTAGTCACAGGTATGTTGTTCATATAGATAAAATATACTTATACCTGGTATATCCCATTTATTGATGCACTCATCATATGCATTGTTGAATACCTAGTACATCCAATTTATTTAACACTCTCATATGCATTATTGGAATTTGATGTATCATTGGGTTGTATCATTATTGCTTGCTGCTAAACTATATAAGTTAAAGAATCTAACACACAAGTTGATATTCAGTATCTTACTAGTGGGGATACGAGTTACCATGTTCCGTCCACATATTGGATGGGACTTGGTGACTCAATTAAGCAAGTTAGATATGAAGGAGTTTGATGATTATACTGAAGATAGTGTGGCTACCTGCCTACAGAGCTTGTGTGCAGTGCGTGGACTTATTGCTCAAGAAAGTAAGGTGAGGAAGGCTAAAAAGGTAGTGATGACGGCACCTTAGATAAAGAAGATGTTAGGAAAGGTTGTGAAGTATACCTGTATGTCGCAATGACCTAAACATGAAAGCTACACCATGTGTGTAAAATTCTAGAAATAAAGATAGAGTGGTGTCAATATCAGGATGTATTAATTCTGATTGAAACTGCATAAATAATTACATGGAATGATTCTAAACATGGCCCTTTGCTTCACTGACTATCCTTGAGTTGTGAAAAAGGGCAAGGATGAGTTCATCTATAGTTACTGTTGGTCAGGAGTGGTATTCAATGGTGCCTATAAGTACCAAAACAAAAAGGCAGATGAAGTAGTACAAAGGTTCTCCTTATAAAGAAGTGAGAATGGTATTGGAAAACTGCTACCTAAAATGGTGGCAATAGATCCAAGGTTGATCAGTAGCAATAACAAATCGAGATGACAAGGTCAAGGTCAGTATCAGAAATGTAGAATAGTGAGAATGATAACAAATCCAAGTGAGTAGATCTGAGATCAAATGGTACGGGTGATTTAAGAGTAAAGAAAACAATTTATGAAGTAAGAATGTGACGAATAATTATGGGCATTGAGGATTTGGATTATATGATCATTTAATATATGTCTGAGTATGTGAAGAAAGCATATGAAAGTTAAAACATGATAACTGGAATTGTGAAGATTAAATTATAAATTTGGGTGAATTGTGGATAATAGAACATTGGTGGAATAATGAGAATAGTAAGCATGCTTGTATGTAGTGTGAGGTCAAGCAGTGTGAATAGAGGTATAGAAGTTGATTTCATAAGAGAAATAAATAATACACTAAGTATGTGTATATGTATGGTGAAGTGAAAATCAGAAGCCCGAAATTGTGAAGCCGAGTAAATGATGGGTTATTATCTTGGGTATTTGATGGAAACCTAAAATGAAAATAAAAAGAAAAAGTGGATATATTATAACATGATTAATAGTTTGATTTTGGAGAAATGATGTGGAAATGGAATTCATAGGTATGGTTCTCATAGAGTGAAGAGAGTGAAACTGTGGATCAGCTACTACAGAACTAGTGCGGGATTCTAGGGCTCTAGAAATATTTACAAAGATCAGATCCGAGTGCCTTAGTAAAGATACATGGGCAAGACAGAAATAATATTTGTATGTACGAAGATATAATAGGGTTGATATTGGAAAGTAAGAAGTAAAGAGGTATGTTGATTCTACAGTTCTTGAGGAACTATGGACATGAATAGATAAGGGACCAGTATGACCATGTTAGCAACATTGATTGGAAATTCAATGTTGCAACTCAGTGGATAAGAATGGTTGAATCAATGTAATGGGAGTCTATTGAGTATGGATGAGAATGTTTTTCGATTAACTCAGGTTATTGATTAGTTAGGTATTTATAATGCTAAAAATAAATATTTGGCAACATAAGAATGATATCATTTATAAGTTGCTACTACCAAAGTGAGAGACTGATCCTCGAAAATGAGCAACTCCAGAAATTTCAAGGATGAAATTTTGTGAGGGGGGAAATTGTAACACCCTAAATTTTGAAGGAACTAAACCACTGAGAGGGAACATGACTGAAAAGAAGAATGTTGACTATAGGCTATGCACCGCATGCATACAGCCATACAGCTGTGTAGGGAAGAAACTGGCAATTAGAATGGCCAAGTAAGAGGGTAAACTTGTTTAAAGGAGAGGAGAAGGTCCCACACATAGTAGGCCAAGAAAGTCAGAGGTATAGACTACTGAGGAGCCAAAATTAGGGCAACCGGTAGGTTTCCAACTAACCAACCGGCCAGTCGGTTGGGGTGGCAAAATGCCCAGAAATGGGGTTTTTCATCTATGGGCCTCAACACTTTGTGGGGTAATTCCACCCATTTCTACCATTTGTAGGGGTATGCTTCATGGTTCTAATGCATAAACTGCATGTCAAACCATTAAACCTACAATTAGTTATTAAATTAGAAGAAGAACAATAACAAGAACAAGAAGAACAATAACAAGAAGAACAAGAAGAAAGCTACGAAATTGGGGCTGCCTACACTCAGGTAAGGTTGATGCCCTACTAATTTGATGTTTTCACCAGTGGATTTGGACTATTTCCGATGGCATATTTCCAGCAACCATATTGTCACAGCCCAATTTTGATAGAATTTGTGTTCCTTAGGGGTGACTTTTGTGGGTCACCTTTGATGTTTCGACATGTGTCCATCTACTTTGTACATAGGACAAAGATAAACACGTAATACAAGACCGGTCATGAGTGGAACACCCGGTGGCATACTCAGAACCTCTTGTCTCCAAGTACAACCAAGGTGAGGGATGGTTAACTTTTGTTTCAGAATGTTTAATTATTTTAGAACTGCTCGCATTTGATAGACATTATCATTGCTTCTTTAATTATAAATTGAATATTGATTCTCATGATATGATAATATGATGAAATATTATGATATGAGATTGGATATATGACATGTGGTGTTTCGAGTTGGGAACGACTCATGAGTGAGTGAGCTCGGGTTTTTTATCTTCTTGAAGATTCGAAGCTTTTTGCATTTTTTGGGTTTCTTCAAATTTTTTTCCGAAGATCTTCAAGTTTCCCTTGAAGTTCTTCATCTTCCCCTTAAATATCTTCGTAGTTCTTGAGGAAGGAGTCATTTGGAGAGTTTGACATCTTTTTGGGATTTTTTGTAAATTGTGAAACTTCTTGGGGTTCCTTATAATTTTGGAAAATATGGCTGAGAGAAGAAAAAGAAAGACTTGCGGGGAGATTTGGCTGGATTGTTGCAGCAATTCTTCTCAAGGGGATGAGAGTCCCACGGATTGGTACACTGGACAAACAGTCCATAGGACTCAGGATCATATCTACAACTCAGTATGGGGCACATGCATGAGTCCTTGCATTTAGTTATTTCTCTTTATTCATTTATTATTGTTTTTCTTATTTTATTTTATTATATATATATATATATATTTATTAATTCTTTTACTTTAGGAGCACAATGAGGGAGTACCACCAACCTTGGCCAAATATGGTCATCCAAACATAGCTCGAGATTGGTACAAGATGCACCCTCCCAGGGTGAAGGAGTTGGTTAGTTCTTCTTACCTGAGCCGATTGACTTCATTAAAGACTAGGAAGTTCAGCCCAGTATTGGCAGGGGCTTTGATGGAGTGGTGGTGTTCGAGTACTCACTCCTTCCATCTTCCTACCTATGAGATTACCATTACGCCCGTGTTCTTTTATGCTTTGACGAGCATACCATTTAGAGGGAGACTCTTGTCTTTTCCTGAGACTCTAATAGCATAGGAGTTCACGGATCTAATAGGCATTGATATCCAGGACAACCAGAAAGATATTCATTTAGGTGAGATTAGTGCCCCCTGGTGAAGAACAGACCTACAGGTGAACCCTGGTAACATTGCGCAAGTGATTTGTTCTTTCCTTCTATTTACTATGGGTCAATACCTCTTTAGTGACCTCCGAGGTGGGGTGGATATTCGCATGGATGCCTTCTTCTGGAACATTCGGGAAGTGGAGACCTAGGATTGGGTCGGAGCCGCCTATGCATACCTTCTACAGACTTTGGACCTACTATCATATGGAGATCGGGGCCTCAAAGGGGTGGGCTATATCCTCCAGGTAGTCTCTCATCCTTGTATACATTTCCGTCCAATTGGTTGCATTTCCTTATTTTTATTTTTCAAATCAGCCTTGTTGTTACGAGCATTTGGAGATTATGGCTCCGACACTGAAGGATCCTCGGGCATCACCTTTCCCTCTAGCCATGAGATAGGGAGATAGTCGAATACTCAGGGGCCAGCACCATCCACTAGGGACCACCGCTCAATCTCTATTGAATGGTCTTACAGAGGTAAGCCGTGCTTGTCATTAAATTTCCTTCTGTCATGTGTTGTACTTACTTTTTCTCGAATTTGCAAGTTACTTGGAGACCATTCCAGCATCTTAGGTTTCCAAACCTTGATGAAGTTACTCGGGCCAAGTACTTAATAGAGAACTAAGTCCTATTTAGGGATATATGGGGAGCGTGTTACACCCCAGTGGTCTGATTCTAACATACACCTTTCTCCTTGTCTTCCTCCACCTACCATGCATTGTCTGGAGTGCATCCTTGTAGATCAAGTCAAGAGTTTGGTCGAAGGAACATGGGATGACTCTTTCTTAGACCAGCATAGGGATTACGAGACCTTCCTTGAAAAAGAGATGGTCTGTACCCCATTTGGTCCTAGTGGTCCAATGGTATGTTGCTCTTCCTTGAATATCACCTTCATGCTTCAATTTCCTTTTGTTTGGCTTTGATTGATGTTTTTTCAGACAAGGTGGGTGGGTGCTCCTACTATTTAGTCATAGGTTGGTGCTATTGATCCATCCCAAATTGGACCTTCTATGAGTGGATCTCCTAGGATGGCTACCATCCCCTTTTATGGCTTCCCGGGCTGGTCTTATCCCAATGCAGCCAATCCTAGCATCCCTCATCTTCTGGAGTGGAGACTAGATAGAGATGCTTCTCTTGGGCTGCCTATTCCATATGAGTGTGTGAGTATCTAACCATCCTTCATTTGATTGGCTTTTGATCTTCTTTGGTTGACATGGTCTTCCTATGGTATCTCTGAAGGTTTACACTGAGATCAGGAGGATGTACTAGAGCTTGTGTGAGGTGGTGATCAACAAGGTATCCTCTCTCTCCTTTTTTTTTTTTTAATCTTGTCCTTTCTCTTTATCACTCCTTTTCTTGACCATCTATTATATTTCTCAGGAAGGAAAGATTACTGCCTTACAGAGCCAAGTCAGCTCCTATAAATAGGAGAATGCCCATCAGCATGCACAGATTCAGGATCTAACCCAGAGGCTGGTGAATTTGGGATTGACGCCTACCGACTCTTTGACATTCCATGAGGGTGACCCCGAGTATGGTTTAGACGAGGATTTTGACTCTTAGGGATCTGTTCTTATAGTTTCTGAATAGTAGGGGAGACCATTTTGTGGTTAAAAAATTCGTTTTCTCAAAAAAAAAAAAATTGAGATTCTAATTCCAAGGTGCAATTCAAAGATTCTTACCACAAAATACCAAATTCAAAGTAATTTCTTGTGGTGGATAAAAAGTACATGAAAGTAGAAAGTGAAATCCAAGTCAAAATTCAATTGATAGATAAAAATTACATCACATGAAATTGGAAGGTGGAAATCAAATTCAAGTGGAAGGTGAAATTTAATTGGTAGATAAAAGTTACGTCACATAAAATTGGAAGGTGGAATTCAAATTCAAGTGGAAGGTGAAATTTAATTGGTAAATAAAAGTTACATCACATGAAATTGGAAGGTGAAAATCAAATACAAATGGAAGGTAAAATACAAAGCAAATTTAATTGGTAGATGACAATTATATCACTTGAAAATGGAAGGTGAAATCCAAGTTTGTGTGGTAGAAGAAAATTATATCACATAAATCCAATTCAAGATTCCAAATCAAAAACCAAATTTCAAGATTCATAGGTCCAAATTCAAGGTTCCAATCTCATGATTCAAATTCAAGAACCCCAATCAACAGAAGAAATCAGGGAAAGAAAGAATCTCATTGACCCGGCCCCAGGTGGCCCAATCTCATTGAATCGGCCCAGGTGACCCAATCCCATTGAATCAACCCCAAGTGGCCTAATCTCTTTGAATCGGCTCCGAGTGGCCCGATCTCATTGATCAATTCCCTAAGCTAAAACATGGAAGCCTGGCTAAGGAATATTCAAGAATCAAATAGTTTTTATTTTTTATTTTGTAAGATTGAAAGAGCAGCGAATTTCTTTCTTGTAATTGACGGTCCTAGATAGCCCAGATTGGGTCGAAAGACCTAGCCTGGAGACAAAATTCCCTAAAATGCCACATGGAGGCCCAGCATAGGAAAAGTCAAAGATCAAGTACTAACGTCTTGTGCAGGATTGGAAGAGAAATGAATTTCTTTCTTACAATCGGCAGCCCAGGTAAGTCCTAAACTTCAAAGTAGTTGAGAAATATTGCCTGTTGCATTTTCAACTTCGTCATTACTGTGCAAGATGATGGCAATATATGCTCCGGATGACAAAATGTGGTCGTTCTTTTCTTTGCCCTACGACCGTTGGCACAGGCTTCGGCCAAAGAAGCTGTTATTATATGAAAATTCAACTAATGGTATATGCTCATTATTCTTTCCCTGATCATATCTACCTTCTCACAGGTAGCCCGTACCAGCTCAAGTCCTAAAATTCTTCTTTCTCCAACTTCATCCCAATACAATGGGGTTCTACCTTTCTTCCCATATAGAGCTTCAAATGGTGCCATACCAATAATTGATTGATAGCTGTTGTTATATGCAAATTTAATGGTATATGCTCATCCCAACTGTAGCTCATATCTATAGAACAAGCCCTCAACATATCTTCTAAAGTCTGGATTGTTCTTTCTGTTTGCCCATCTATCTGAGGATGAAATTCTATGCTAAATTTCAGTTTAGGTCCCATTGCCTTCTGTATACTTTCCCAAAATTTAGAAGTGAAGTAGGAATCACGATCAGAGACAATACTGACGGGCTACTTTGGTCAACCTGTCAACAATCACCCATATAATGTCATTCCCTCTTCTAGTTCTGGGTAATCCTGTCACAAAATCCATAGTGACATGTTCCCATTTCCATTTTGGTACTAACAGAGGCTGTGATAATCCATGTGGCCTCTATCTCAATGCTTTCACTAACTGGCAATTCATGCATTTTACCACATGCTTTGCAACATCAGTCTTCATACAATGCCACTAGTAAGTTTTCTTTAGATCTCTAAACATTTTAGTACTTCCGAGGATGTATAGAGTAAGGAGTACTATGAGCTTCACTCAAAATCAACTCTATTAGCTTCTCTTCCCTTCGAACACACAATCTGTCATTGAACCACAAAGTTCCATCTTTCACTGTGAACCTCAAATCCCTCTGTCTTCCATCATTGATTGCATTTATAGTATTTTTCAACATATCATCTTTAGGTTGGGCTTCATTGATTTGTTCAAACAAAGATGGTTTAATTGTAAGTGTGGCAAGTGTCATATCTTTAGGTCTTTCCACTCCCACAATTACTTCCAAACCAAATTCTCTTGCTTCTTCAATCAACATAGGGTTAGCAGTAAGTGTAGCTAATGTAGTGACCTTATGTTTCCTATTGAGAGCATCTGCTACCACATTATCTTTTCCTGGATGATAACGAATAGTGTAGTCATAGTCCTTTAATAGCTCTAGCCATCTCCTTTACCTCATACTCAGTTCAATCTAAGTGAATAAATACTTAAGGCTCTTGTAGTCACTATAGATCTCATATTTCTCACCATACAAATAGTGATGCCAAATTTTCAAAGAGAAAATGACCACTGCCAATTTTAGGTCATGGGTGGGATAGTTCTTTTCATAATCCCTCAATATCCTAGAAGCATAAGCAATTATCCTAACATTTTGCATCAACACACATCATAAACCTTGTTTGGATGCATCACGGTATACCACGAAACCTGATGTACCATTTGGAATGGCAAGGATTGGAGTTGTCACTAGGCAGTTCTTTGATTCTTGGAAACTATTTTTGCATTCCTCAATCCAATCAAATTTGACTCCTTTTCTAGTCAACCGAGTCATAGGAGTAGAAATCCAAGAAAAGCTCTCAATAAATCTCCTATAATAACCTGCTAAGCCCAGAAAACTCTGAATCTCACTTACAGTCTTGGGAGACTCCTAATCTAATACTTCCTTCACCTTTCTAGGATCAACCTCAATACCTCTGGCAAATACAATATGCCCTAAGAAATTCACTTGTGATAACCAAAACTCACACTTGCTAAACTCAGCATACAACTGCTTCTCTTTTAATATTTATAACACTGACCTCCAGTGAATTGCATGGTCCTCTTTATTCTTGGAATAAATCAAGATATCATTAATTATATTATTACATACTGATCCAGCATATCATGAAATACTATATTCATCAACCCCATAAAAGTTGTTGGTGCATTGGTCAATCCGAATGGCATAACCACAAATTCATAATGGCCATACCTTGTCCTGAAAGCTATCTTCTGGATATCATTCTCCTTGATCTTCAACTGGTGATACCTTGACCTCAAATCTATCTTGGAGAATGTACTGGCTCCTTACAACTGATTAAACAAATCATTAATACAGGGAAGCAGATACCGGTTCTTAATTGTTAACTTATTCAACTCTCAGTAATCAATATGCATCCGTAAACTCCCACCTTTCTTCTTCAAAAACAAGACTGGAGCTCCCCAAGGTGATACACTGGGTCTAATAAAACCCTTCTTTAACAAGTCCTGCAATTGTTCCTTTAACTTCTTCAATTCAGCAGGAACCATCCTGTAGGGTGCCTTTGACACTGGTGCTGCCCTAGGTATTAGATTAATACAAAATTCAGTCTCCCTATCTAGGGGCACACTACACAAATCCTGTAGAAATTCCTTTACTACTTCCAGTTCTTCCAGTGTTGCAGTTTTCCTTGTTGTATCTTGGACAAATGCCAAGTATGCTTCACATCCTTCTTCTAACAATTTTATGTACTTGGATAGCAGAAATCAACATCTTCCTAGTTTCCTTTATGTGTTCCTAAAATATAAACTCATCTCCATTTTTAGATCTAAACAATATTTTCTTTTCAGCACAAAGCACACATGTTTGGTATGTAGATAGCCAATCCATATCTAGCATAACATCAAAATCTTTCATATATACCAATTTGAATAGTACAGGGTTCATATACATCCTCTAAGTTTACAATAAACCTTGTAGGTGTACTGATCATCAACTGATAAGTTAAATTTTTAGGTTTCACACTAAGCCTTGGAGCAAAATTAGAAGATACAAATGAATGAGATGCACCATAATCAAATAATACATGTGCTAGTATAATAGAGACAAGCACTGTACTTGTCACTACTCCAAGTGCAACCTAAGCTTCCTTAGTTGTTAGTACAAAGACCTTCCCAAGTTGCTTGTGACTTATTGGTGGGTGCAGAAGAAGAAGTCACACTTTGCTCACTAGATTTCCTCTAAGGACAAAATATTGCATAGTGCCCCATCTACTAGCACATATAACATCTCACATTAATAGGATGAGCTATAGATGTTGTTGTTTGTGACTATGTTGACTTTGACTGGGTGGAAGCTCTACTGGGCTCTCTTTGTCTAGTTGCTATGGCAGAAGAAGAATCTCCCCTTCCAAACCTTCCAAATTGTCTCCCTGTGCTACCTATCCTGTCCTTTTTTGCTGCCTGAACCTGATAACCTTCCATCTGCTTGTCCTCAATGGACTGCAATCTGAACCACATCATAATAGTTCTAGAGCTGATGAGCTATTAACATAGCTCCAATGCCAAAGGTCAAACCCTTCATAAGCCAGACCTCAAACCCTTCTCAAACTTCTTTGCCTTTGCACTATCATTCTTTATATGTTCTGGGAAAAATAATATAAATCCTCAAATTGTTGTTAGTACTCCAACACTGACTTAGGTCCTTGAGTCAAAGCCATCAACTTTGACTCCTTCCTGTCTTTCACACTGATAGGGAAATAGTTCCTATAGAATACCTCTACAAATTGATCTCAGGTGGGATGTGGATACGTGGCAAATAGTATGGGTCTAGTAGCTTTCCACTAGGCATAGGCTTCATTCTGTAGTTAATAGTTAGCACACATTATCTTCTATTCGTCACTACAGTCTAACACTGCCAATGCATTTTCAACTCCTTCCACCCATTTTGATGGTGCTAATGGGTCAGAACTCACACCACTGAAGTATGGAGGCCTATATTTCTAGAATTTCTCCATCAACTTACTCATATTAGTCCACACTTGTATTGCTAGTGGGTTCTCTAAGCCTTGTTGTCCTGCTTGTGTACCTATAACTGGTACAGCCTGAGCTGCTTGTCCACCTATAGTCTGTGGTGCAACTGAAATCCCTAGGTTAACTTGAGGTACAGATGATGAAGGTACTACTGAAGGAGGTGATGCCATTGGTGTAGGTGGAACTAGTATTCCCCTAGCATGCATTGCTATGATTGATGAGCAAATTTATGTGTGAAATCTTACAATTTAAGCATGCATTTTTACATACTTAGAATGGAGCTACCTTGGGTTTTACTCTCTTTTGGCAGGTTTTGTATTTTAAAGGCCTTAGGAACTATCGGTCACCATATCTCCAATTTTACATATAAAGAGGTCTTGTTTCTTTTTACGGTTGTGAAGTGGATAAAATTTTGAGCAAGATGGACATGTTGCATTAAAAGTACACATTTATTTTAGCATCCATACAAGTGATTATTCTTTTCGGATCAGAAAAAGAATAATGGACTAGAACATAACTGAGAAGTAGGCTCAGCCCTTCTGCAGTTGTCCCAGGGGTACAAGAAAATATTTTAGATGCCAACAAAGAAGGAGGGACCCACTTGGGTGATACACTCTCTCTCCTCTCCTTGCATTGAAGATTTTCTCTCTTTTTGGAGATTTGTGAGGATTTTCTCTCCCCTATTTTTCCACTTAAATATCAAGGGCATGGACGGGATTTCCCAATAAATTAGAAGATTGTCCAAGCGATAAAAATAGTCCAAAAAAGGGTTTGTATGCAAAATAGAAGAGAGAGAAAACAAAATAAAGAGAAAAAAAAAGAAGAAAATCGTGCGAGACTCCCTTATCTCCTACAATTCTCTCCCTTTCTCTCTTCTTTCTCCTCCACCTCATCACAACCAATTCGTTGGACTCTCTCCCCTATCATGATTCTCTCCTTTTCTCTCTTCTCTCTCCTCCACATCAGCACAACCAATTCATTGGAATCCCTCTCCCTTATTCCCAATAAATAAAAATCATACAAGAGGGGAGAGGGTGCACTTTTCTATTAGTGTTTTTTCTCTTTCTCTAGTCATTCTCTAGGGTTTTCTTTAGTTCTTCTCTAAGTCTTCTTCTTACTTTTTGGTTTAAGTACTTATGTAATGGATGTTTATTTAATAAATGCAAGTTTTTTTTTTTTTTTTTTTTTTTTTTTTTTTTTTTTATGTTTACTGTTCATGGTATGCAGTTGTAGTTTTACTTTCTAGTTCTAGGCTTAGTTCTAAGTAACAAGAACCAAGTGTGGAGCATAATTTTTTAAGTTCAGATTTGTCTTCTCCAAGCTTAGAAATTTCAGATTTGGTTTATTCCAGATCTGGTTTTTAGGGCTGGCAGTATTTCAAATCAAACAAGAAGCAACAAGTTTTAATTCAAGTATGAAAGTTCAGGTCAGTAGGCTTCTTCATAAGTCTTCTCATCCCCCTCTCATTCCCTCTTCTGGCTACCCATTCATTCTTAACTTAGATTTTTAATTTCAGTTTTACTTTATTGTTTTCACTTTCCCCTAAGGTTCTTGGCTAGATGATGTGTTGGTTTTGCCCCTTCTAGCCATAGAACCATCATTTTATTGCCTTTACTTTCAATTATTTACTTTGCCTCCCTTTCCCTAAAGCTAAGTAATGAAACTCCTGTAACTCCTATACCGATACGATACCCTCCGATACGTATCTTAAATTTAGTCGGCCGATACGATACACACCGATACGATACATTGAATTTTTTAAATCATTTCGTATCGATATATATCCTACAATACATACCGATATGTATCAATACACCACTAATACACATCGATACGATACGACATGCCTCGATACGACTCTATGAAAAATATAAAATTGAGGTAAAATGTACATTTCGGTATGTATTGGTACGTATCGGTGAGTATCGGTATGTATCGATCGGATGTATCGGTATATATTAGCACGTATCGGTGAGTATCGATATATATATCGATATGTATCGGTGAGTATCGGTGAGTATCGATACGTATCGGCGCTACGGTCATATAATGGCCAATATGGGTAATTTTTCAGAAAAAAACGATTTTTTGAAGGGTTTTTGTTCCAAAGTTGCTGTCAGCCATATTTCTCTCTAACTAAGGTGGAAATCAAGGTTGGGAACAAGGATTTTACATTTATGGGACAACTACAGACCTTGAATTCTTAGTACGATACCCTCAATTTAGTGTTTATGCATAATACATGTTATCAATAGCTTTTTTTTAACAAATTCTTTATGCAAAAGTGTTTAAAAAAATGTTTCCTATCCATTTATGTGTGTATCTTTAGCGTATCTTAGTGTATCTCCGATACGATACGATACCCTCCGATACGTATCTTAATTTTGATCGACCGGTACGACGACCGATACCGATACTTTAATTCTTGCCTGTAAGAGTTACTCTCTAGTCAATTTGGGAAGCTTGCATTATTTCTGGTGCATCCCTCGGGCTTAGTAGAGAAATTACTTGTGTGCCTCTCTCTAGCTTTCTTCCCTTTTAGTTGCACTTTTATTATTTATGTCAGAAATTTTACTTTATTGCTTTTAAATTCAGCACTTTTATTTTCAGTTATTTACTTTTTATTTGTGTGGTTTGAAGTATTTAAATTCCTAGATTTGTTGGTTAGGACACATTTTGATGCATTTGTTTTAGGGCGGTAGTTAGAAGTAGATCACCATAATCATTACACTTTCACGTCAGTAAAAGAAGCCAAAAATAAAGGGGCTGCTCTCCTTGTGTTTGACCCTTAGCTACACTAATCTGTACACTTGCGGTTACTTTTAAATCTCAAATAAGTTTTTGGCGCCGTTGCCAGGAAGATAGTTCCATGTTATTTTTCGCTTTCCTTTGGTAAATTGGAGTGCTTTGTTTTTTTTTTTTTTTTTTTTTTTTCACCATTTATTGAATTCCTGAGAAGAACAACAACTTGAAATAATAGTTGTATCGGTGGAGGTCTCCAAGCCTCACAGTATGGTAAAGACAGATTCTGCCCTGTAGTAGTACCTCAAGAATTGAGCAACCTCGGATCCTTGCCGGTAAGCTCACAAAAAAAAAAATTCCATTCTTTTGTGCTTGTCTTATTCTAGTTGTGGGTATTTTTCTATTGCATGAGTGCTAGGTGGGTATGTAATATTGAGAATTGGTTAGAAAGAAGAGATCCAACAAGTAGTGACCCTATACGTATACACTCATCAATACCTTTCAATATGGGAGACCAACAGCAAAACCTAAAGGCCAACCTTGCTAGAGTAGCCCAACCTTCCTGCATAGTTCTACCACAAGGCCAGGGCAATAATTTTGATCTCAAATCTCAGTACATCACTATGTTGCCCTACTTCCATGGGTTGTCATGTAGCTTTGATACAGCGTTAGTCATCGGTTCAATTCTGGGAGGGGCTTCTTTTTTTTTTCGGCTCCGCGAGCAAGGAGCGAATGAACATCAATCTTCATATCAACATATAAATATCCTTCACCCGTTATCTCCTCATCTTCCTATTTATAAGCCACGACTCACTTCGATGTTTCCAATTTCCCATAGAATCTCCAGGGCTTTCCTAGCCACTATAATTTTGTATAGTTATCTCCTTTATCTGAAAATAGGTTAGATTTGCTTCACCTATGGGAATTTCTACCAATTCTTGTTTTATTCATCAAAACTTATCCTAATCTCTGTCGAGATTACAGCCTTAGCCCTGTCCTATCATCTGTATAATGGTGTTTGTCATTTATTAACAAATATTTTGGCATTTTTGTATTAGATTATCCAGAAAAAGATGGAAATGATTGTTTCATTTTTATATATATATCCTTTTTTTTTTGTTTGAAATGTTTATTAGTGTTGATAGCTCTCTTCTTTAAAGCTTATGCCATAAAAGCGGCTATTGGCATTTTATCTGCATCTTCCCGACCGGGAATGGGTTTGCTTTGTTTGGGATGAACTCGCAAATACTCGACCCAAGGACTTCCCTCGTAGAGTCTCTTTATAAGACTAGTTTTTATCATTGGAACTAAAAAAAAGAGTGAGCTCTCTTGGCTTGGCCACATGGTGCAGCTATCCGCATGTGTCCTAAAGTGATGTCCATTTTTTGGTAATGGATATACTCGAGAGAAAAGGTTTGGAATTCAACCGCCCTCGTCTAGAAAGTTTTACAATTCTCTTATAATCGAAAAAACCAACTCTTAATTTTTTCAACAAATGCTTCGAGAAAATGGAGACTTTCTTAACCACATTAATGGACTGAAGGTTTTTAATCCTGCACCGCCAGCCTTATGCTTTCTTGAGCGAGTTCTGTCTTTTAGTAGAGCTGTTCTCTTAGCTAAAATCATCATGGGCTGCCCTATTCTTTCGTCAACTTCTTATTCCAGTGGTTGCTCGCTGCTATCCCTTCCTGAATGGAATGAAGGGGCCCTGCCCATATCTTTCTCCTGTCATCCTAGGGGGCTCAATTGCACACACAAATATCTTGGTCTCCCATACATTCATTATAACGAATGAAGGGGAGACCACCGGCAGTTGCAAATTCCTACTATCATTGGTTTCACTTCATTCCCTTCTTGACCTGGCTAGGGAAGGGAGAACAGGTGAGTAACTTCCCTTGATAGAAGATGTAGTAATTGTGGCCTATCCAGCTGGGCTCGTTGTGCTAGTTTCTTTCTTATCTATCAGATGAGAAGAACTAACATGTTTGGGTTCAAAACGGGCCTAAAAAGAATAACAAAGAGGCATGTGATCTCTTATCTGACTACTAGAAGATCCAACTGCAACCTTTGCTTTAAGCTTAATACTTTGCAGCAGCATAGCGAGCTTTGATCCCAGCCTTGTTGTCTCCTGGAATAGCCTAACTGACATCGCCGAATGGTATGATGGGCATTGTCTTTCCTCTTTTGATTGAGGTCTACGAGCCCTACAATATCAACTAAATAACCGGTTGTGAGCGAGTGTAGGACCTCCTATTCTATACCGGGGGGTGACAACTCCAGCCCTAACCGTGGTGGGTTATAGAAGCCCCAACTCTGATTTTCCTTCCAAGCCTACCAACTGACCTTTTTACCAGAATCGAACATGGTTTGGAACCCTATGCTCCCTACAATCAGTTAGCTGACAGGGTGGCTATTATGGTACCCCTTTGGGGGGCCGACGGTACTCCTTTGGGTGGATGTCAGGGAGAAGCTCTTAAATATTCCAAATTAATGCACGGCTCTTCCCCATCACAAAGACTCCCGGCTATCTTGTTGTCCTCGTACGCATATCACACATGGGGACATTGGATTCTGACAAACATGCCTTAAAACACCAGAAAATGGTCATATGTTCGATCTACCTAGGGGCCTTTCTCATTCAATGGTAAACCTTACCAAGACTAGTTGCCTCAATAAATTGATATGCTTTTGCTTTTTGTGACACTGGAAAATGCAAAATATGGAGGAATACAATGAAATTAGAACAAAATAGGTAGACCAAGAGACCTTACAGAATTAGGGGAATTCTAACCCAAAATAAGCTCTTTTGACCAATTAGCACATTTGGTAGCCAGAAAGAGGGTATCATAGAAAGCATTCACTTTTCTATGGTCACTAAAAAAAAGCACATTCATTCAGTAAGGGATTTCTCCTCAAAGTAGTGTAACCTAGCTCATTCACCTCATTGATTCCTTCTACAATCCTAAAATCTCGACTTCTCCTCCTTATGCTATATGCTAGTACTTGTTTCGGGGGCAGGCCATAGACCTACTAAGTCGCTAGCTATATATATCTAATTTTCTCAAGTGTGAAAGAGGAAGGTCCTACACATAAAAAATATTCCACTACAGAACCTTTTAAAGCCTTTGATTATGTAGTCAAGACCTGGTACTACAGGTACAGAGGTGTGGCAGAAAATACCCACAAATGGGTGTAGAACCAACTCGCAGAAATGCCCGGTCAAAGAGAAGGGCTTGCTAGAACTCTGACGAAAGGCTTAAAGCAGAGCTTTCTTACTGACACAAGAAAGGCTTAATCATTAGAAATGGTTCGAGGAGAGCTTCAATCGAAAAAAAGCCTACTTATTCTAGTCAAAAATCCTATTAGGCATTAGTGGCAAACATAACAGAAAGGAGCTTTCCTAGATGTCAGGCGGGGAATCCTCATTGTGTACTACCTAGCCGACTCTCTTAGAGTATCACCGAAGTCTATCTAATGTCTCCTAATGCAGCTACGAAGGGCAATACTTTGTGGAAACCGGGCACTGAAAGAGACATTTCAATGGATACATAAAAAGCACTAACTAAGGAGGAAGCACCCCAAGAATGGTCTGAATTCATACCATTAGGCTTCCTTCCAGTGGTTGCTCTGGTTCCTTCCTCCTATAATGAGGTAGATCGTTGAAGAAGCTATTTCCTAACCAGAAAACAAGAAAGGGAACCTAATGTTCTACCCATTGATTGGGAAAAGTAGTGATAAAATCCCATTTCTTTAGTAAAGAATGAACAACATTGAGCTAGCATGTCAGACTTGCCTATCTACTTGAGGGAGGGCTCTATACGAGTGTCTGTCTTCCTTGAACAACAATCGTATAATCATTCTTGCCTATTATTGTCGGGTTTGGCTAGCCCATTTCCTTTCAGTATAAACTAGAGTTGTTAGTTTGCTGGAACAGGGCTTTTTTGTTAGGAGGAATGCCAAGAAATATCAAGAGGAGAGGCATGTTGAATGGAAAGAGAAGTTCCAGCTTGTGCAAAGATTGTCCCTTCCTCCAGAATTAGTAGGGCACATCCATGGTTTCATAAAAAATGCTTGCCAAAAGGAGTGTGACTCCTTCCGAAGGGCCGTTCACATGTATCAGTTGGATAAGCACTTTCGTCACCCTATGTTCTATGATCATGTGGACAACCTAGACAAAGAAGCAATAGAGAGATCCCACTCAACTCATTGTATCCTGAACTAGGAAGAATCACATGAATGCCCGTGCTTACAGGAAAGTCCTGAGTCAAAGGGCCAAAGTCATGAGGACTCCCAAAAAGAAAGAGTCATCAGAAGATCAGTCACCCGCCATCCATCCTTCCTCATCAACAGAATAATCCACCATACCATATGACCAACTTTCATCATATTACCAACCTCCACCATATCATCAACCTTCAACACATCATCAAGGAGAAGGAGTTTCCTCATCTTATCACCCCTAATCTTCATACCCTACCTCTCACATCATATCACCTTCATATCACCTTGCCTCATATCCCTCATCACCCTCATACCAATCCCATTCTTAAGGTTTGGTGTATAACCCAAAAGAAGGATGGATGGATGGGTACAATTGGAAGCATATGCTTGCACTACTAGACTCCCCAAAGATGACCTCATCAACAAGATCAATGAATGCTTTAGGAGAAGGCCGAGATGGTGTTCCCACTTCTCTAATTCAGCCCCAGGAAGATAATCCGGATAACATTGAAGAAGTCACAGATGATCTCCTCAGAGCAGTAATGGTATTGGCAGGGGGAGAACAAATCAAAGAGAACACCTCCCTAATCCACATCGGGAGTGACACAGAAGATGATGAGTCTGTCCTAATCCATCTTCGAGCCAATGAGACAAAATCTGGCCCTATGAAATTTTTTTGATCCATACACTCTAAATACTTCAAACATTTGGATGCGGGGGAATTTGATGGTCAGGAGGAATCTAATCAAGAACCAACTGAGGGGGAAATCATCGAAGAAGAGGATGATGACAACGACGTTGATGACAAAAGTGAAGATGAGAATGATGGAGATGACTGATTCTCAACGTGATGATGAGTACCTAGACTGGGATGACCACCAGGGGCCTTGGGACAATAATAAAGATGATGTGTCTGGATATTATTCACCCAAGGATCTAGGAGGATATTCTGTATATGCTATCAAAGAGGATGACCCTATGGTTGATCCCATAGATGCTATTCAATCGGCACTCACGATCCACATGGAAGGGGAAGATCCGACATCGGATTCAGAAAATAGTGAAGGGTGTGAGATCACTGTTGAAGGAGAAGCAAATTCTATAGTAGAATACATGGCTTATGTTTATAATCATTTGGTTGACATTAGACTAGAGGCTGATGAGATTGATCAAATGTTAGGTGAAGTAGCCATCAGTGAACAATGCTACATCGAGCAGTTGATAATCCTTGAAAAAATAGGGGGACATTCCACACTTGCAGAAATGATAGATGCAGCAGTTGGGTGGCTTTTCCAATGCAGTCAAGAAGGTGTGGGCCAAGGCCCTTGACATTCGTGGAGGACCTCGACTTCTCACCCTAAGTACGGAAGAAGAATCAGAAGAAGAGGATGATCCTATGGTAGGAATCATTACCATAACAAATATTTATAATGAAGAGTGTTATCCTACAGAGATCATCATCAAGATACTTGCCAATGTGATGGAAACTCGAAGTGGAAGAGACTACAAGGGCAAGGCCCTAGCCGTAGAGCATTCAAGAACTCATGAGGTAGGAACCAGTGGCTTGAAGAAAGAACTGAAGAATCTAGTCTTGGCTCAGCTTAAGAAGTCCCAAGCTAATATCTCAATTTGGGATTGTTAATGGCCTCCCCCACACACTGTGAAGCAGTCTTGAAGTCTCTCACCAATGTGCAAGTACCAATCAAGATAGACCCGGTGCATGTCTCGCACATAGTAGGGGCAACTTATGCGGTACAATCATTAATGTTCTCAGACTCTGAATTCCCCAAAAAAGCTCAGCACAATAAAGCTCTACACATTATGATAGAATGTCTTGATAAGGTGGTTCTCCAGGTTCTCATTGATAATGGGTCGGCTTTGAATGTTCTAACCTTAAGAGCGGCAAAGAGTATTGGCATCAACCTGGAAGATATTAGGTTGTCAAACCAAACCATATAGGCATATGACAACACTAAGAGGAAAATCCTTGGCATCCTCACCATCATTGTAATGATTGGCCCAATGAAGTTTGATATTGATTTCCAGATCATTGATATATTGACATCTTTCAACATGCTCTTAGGAAGGCCTTGGTTACATCATGCGAAGGCAGTGTCCTCCAGTCTCCATTAGAAAATGAAATTCATTCATGAAGGGAAGATGATTACAGTAGCTGGGGATCCCGAAGTGGTAAGCACCTTAGCCAATATTGAAAATGGAGAAGAACAAGATCAGGAAGTTCAACTTAGTGGTTTTGAGATAGAAGAAACTTGTGAAGAACTCACCAAGGAATTGCTAGATGAAAATATTTTGGCTAACTACGAAGCTATATGGAGCCCTTCGGTGAATCAGATGATGAGGAACATGTAATACTTTCTAGGGATGGGATTGGGAAAGTATCATCAGGGTGTTTCAAAATTACCTCCTCCTATGGTTAGCAAAGGAAGGAGTGGTCTTGGGACATCCCTCAGAAATCCGGACCAAGGAGCAAGAATGGCAGCAAGGGCAAAAGGTATTAAGGACGACCAAAAAAATCTTCACCTCTTACTATCCCACTCTCAATGGGTACTTTGAAAGGGAAGGAGAGGATTTTCACTTTTGCGGAAATGTTGAGCCATGGTTTGATGAAACTATCGCAAAGATGCAACAAGGGTTTGAAGTATTCTTTCAAGATGAGTTCGACTGGATAACCCATGAAGTAGAACAATAGCAAGTGCTAGCCAAAGAAAATGATCAACACATTTGCATCATCAGAATAGTGGAAGTAGAACTAATTGAAGATGGGTTCTCCTCTAACAACCCCACAACACTGATCCAGTCAAAGGAATTGCCAAGTCCCGAGTACTCTTGAAGAGGGAATGGAAAGGAAGATAAGACTTGTCTGGAGTCTACAACTTCCCATGGATCTAAAAGGTCACATCTGTTCCTTTCTACAAAAGCCACGAGCTCAAGAGTTACATGAGCTCAAGCCCATGCCTTTCAAAGGAAGAAGCACTTATGCAAAGCAAAGGAGAGCACAAAGAATGATGGTCTGCATGTACTGTGCCCGAATCAATTACAATGGGAAGACCTGTGATGGTGCTAAAAAATGTGACCGAGGAGCAGGGATGGCTTCAATAAGTAGGCATGAAATATTGGACTTCATAGAAAGAGGATTAAGCAGTCTCTAGCAATCCTCATCTCTCAAGAAGTTTGGCTTTAGAGAATATGAGTTGGATCATCTCGTCTTTGTGAATAAACAAGTATCTGATATCAACACCCGTGAAGAGATAGTTGTGACTATTCTAGAAGAAGAAGAATGTCCCTTGTCGCATCCGCTCATCCATCAAGCCATCAATCCAATCCTAAAATAGACAAGCATTAGAGAAGACTTCAAGTTTATTCATGCTACTGAGTCAACTACCCTGAATACCATTGATAAAAGCATCAAGCTAGCTATCGAGTCTATAGTCGAGTCTTCTATTTATGATTTCGTGCCGACCTCCCCTCTTAAGGAGAGCTAAGAGCCCATGTATGTCAAGTTTGTTACTCCTTCTTTCATGAATGAAATTTTTGATTCAGAGTATGACTTGCCTCCTTTTTCTGATCTTAATAAATATTAAGAGCTAATAAAACAATGCAAACCAAAGAAGGCCTAACCCATCCGTGAGGATACCCAGGTTATTAATCTAGGAACTGACCAATGCCTTCGAGAGGTAAAAATTGGTACTACCCTAGACAATGAAGAAGCAGAACAAATGATTGGTCTTTTGAAGGAGTTCACCGAAGTCTTTGCATGATCTTATAAGGACATGCCTGGTATAGACCCCAACATTATTTAACATCGATTGTCAACCTATCTTGGGCCAAAACTAGTAAAGTAGAAGCTCCAAAGAATACGGCCAGAATGGAGTGAGAAGATTAGAGAAGAGGTTGTGAAGCAGTGGAATGCATTGTTTTCTATAAGTGGTGAAGTACCCCTAATGGTTGGTCAACATAGCACTAGTACCAAAGAAAGATGGCAAGGTACGAATGTGTATAGACTTCTAAGATCTTAATAAGGTAAGCCCTAAAGATGACTTCCCATTACCTCACATTGACCTATTGGTGGACAACACGGTGGGGCATGCCTTTTTATCATTTATGGATGGATTCTCGGGATACAACCAAGTGAGCATGCACCCCAAAGATCGGGAGAAGACAACCTTCACCACTCCATGGGGAACCTATTGTTATAAGGTGATGCCTTTTGGACTGAAGAACGTCGGGGCAACTTACCAAAGAGCAGCTACTGCCATATTACATGACATAATGAATAAGGATGTGGAAGTCTATGTAGATGACATGATACTAAAGTAGGATTTTTGGGTCACATCCAGTATATCAGTAGGTTCATAGCTCAGTTGACTATGATCTGCGAACCAATCTTCAAGTTGCTAAAGAAGGATCAACGCATAGAATGAAATGACCAATGCCAATAAGCTTTTGATAAGATCAAAGGGTATCTTATGAACCCATCAGTATTAACGCCACCAGTGGACGGATAACCACTTCTGTTGTACTTATTAGTGGGAGAATATTCCATGGGCTCATTACTAGCACAAAAGGAGACAGAGAAGGGGGTAGAGCATGTCATATATTACCTCAGTAAGAAATTCTTGGAATATGAGACACTGTATACTGAAATAACCTAGAGGGGGGTGAATAGGTTATGCTAGTCGAAATTTAATTTATTCGAAATAATATCACCAAGTGTGATTGCAAATTAAAATGTTACGGAATACGTAAAATAAACACAATCACACAGCACCAATATTTATAATGGTTTGACTCAATCCAAGTCTAGCCCACTCCCTACAAGTTTCACTTGTAAGGTATTCCACTAGCTCTTCCCTTTTAGTACAGTAGGGAGGGAGGAAACACCTTTACAACTCTTTTTTTAGGATAAGAGAATCCCTTACAAAATCTCCTTTATAGGTAGAGAGAGACCTTTATAATCTTTTTCATGAATAAGAGAATCCTTACAATCACTTTACAGGATGACAGGGTCCTTTCAAATCTCTTTATAGGTAGAGAGAGACCTACACAATCTTTTAAGGATAAGAGAATACTACATACTTGTCTAAGTACAGTCTAGAGCAATTGTGTAAACCAAATGTCCACTTCTAGAGTTCACCCAACTCTTGGACAAAAACAAATTTAAAGTGGAATAGAAAGGTTTAGATTTACCTCTTGTGTGGTGTGTGAATGAAATGCAATGATATATAAGTATGCACCTTGTTGTCTTCTCAATGCTTGTAGAATGCCAAATAATGGAGAAGACTTGTGGAAAGATAATTGAGTTCTTCTTTGGAGAATAATTTTTAACGGATAAAAATTTTCTCAATCGACAGTTGTCACTTCCAAGTCTAATTGTACAAAAGTAGCCGTTAGACTCAAAATATAGCTGTTATATAGCCATTAGGATGCTTAGCGGTGAACCAGTATTGATCTGGCAAACCAATTCAATTGTCGATTAAGTTTGCTAGTTGCCAGTTCCATCTGATAGTTTCTGGGTGGTCTCTATTACCATTCTCTAATGGAAAACAGACCATAGATATCAAGTGGCAGCTGGTCTCTGTTTCGTGTTCTGACTGTTGTCATACTGACCAGTCATTAGTGTTTTTACCATAACTTTTCGATCTAACCTTGAATTGACCTGAAATTAGTTGTGTTAGAATCATGACTTGATTTTCTAAAACTTCGATACCAACTTTAAGGTTACCCAAAATTCCCTTGAGTTAGGTTATTATGATTTTCACAGAATATTACTGAAACATATTTATCCTAATATGTTTCTAACCACTTAGGGACTTTTATACTTGATCAAGGTATGTCCTACGGTCATTCTAGTATGATGTTATGCATTGCATGATGTGCATGTACGTATATATGGAAGCTTACAGATTACATATAAACAACCATTCTATCCTAGTGGTCTTCTTCTCCACTTGAACTTTAAAGTCTTTATCTTGACTTCTACTCTTTGCACTTCTTTTTTCCATTCTTCTTGTTTGCAATTCCATGAATTTGACCTTCATGTTTTGACATCTTGAAGCTTGAATTCTTCTAATACTTCTTCAAGGATTGATCCAAACTTGTTGATATTCCTCATTTGATGACTTCAATCTTCATTTCTTTGTTTCATTCATCAAATTCGATTATTGATATGTAGTCTCTACAAAACAATACTTGACGATAAATTGTGAAATACCTTCATATGTTTATTATCATCAAACCCAACTATAGGAGTGTGGGTGTAATACCCTGCTTCTTAAACCGGGTCTGATTTCGCGGTTGAACCAGTTTAACCATGCAGGAACTGAGCCAGAGGAAGTTAGAGAGGGTTCCTTATGGGCTATGATGGCACGGGTGACCTTAAACACCGGCTGGCCCGACAAGTCCGAGCCAGTGCTAGATGAGACGGGAGTGCCCAAGCCGTGTACATGCACCTACCATAAGGCCATGTACAGATAAAGCAGGTATTATAGCCGTATTTTAAGATATATACGTATGCTACACCGTATGCCAGGGGTGGGGTTCGTGCCGAGGCCCGAACTCTGTCAAAATCCCAAGTTTTGGCCCTCAGGTGGGCGGACAGGTGGGTGCACCCACACACCTGAGTGACCCATCCATGTGCACTATTCACTTAATTAGGAATTGTATATATAGCTTTATGTTTTTCTTTTCTTTCTATTTATGTCACCCGTACGTTGGTGAGGATAGTAAAGAGGGGAGAGAAAAGAAAGGGAAGAAGAAGGGAAGAGAAGGAAGAGGAAGAAAAGAGGGATTTCAGCGGCGCCGAAGCTCGATCTTCCCATTCTGACGCCGGGAGAGTGATCTTCAACTCTAGATCTTCAGTTAGAGGTAAGCAAAGTTGGGTTTTGTAAACATTCACCATATCCAAGCTTTAAACCCTTGATTCGAGTATGGTTTCTTGAGATCTTGTAGATCCCCATTGAAATGATGAATCTAAGGTTTTATAGATGATTTATGTGTTGATCCTGAAGGATTTGAAGAGATATTGACAAGGTGGAAGAAGTATTGTGGGTTTGAAGTGATTTGGAGGGTTTGAGGTTGTTCTTGAGCAAAGAAGGTAAGATGGTTTCCCATCACTTGAATCTAACCTAGATCTAGGTTAGAACCATCCTATAAGACCTTGAAGGTGTGAAGAATGGATGGGAAAAGCCCCCATTTGATTCCCCAAAGAATGGAGAAAATGGAGAAGAAACAGGGTGTTTCCCGCCAAGACCGGTGGGTGCAACCGGTGGGCCCCTACCTGCCTATGGGCACCCACCTAAGAAGGCAGGGGGACCATCGGGCACAACCGGGCCCAACCGACGGGCCATCCTACCTACCGGTCCTAGCAGGGGCCCCTGGCCCAACCGGTGGGTGGAACCGACGGGCCATACCGGCGGGCCCCTACCCGCCGGTTCCAACCGGTGGGTAGGACCGGTGGGCCAGACTGCCCACCTGTCTGACCCACCCGTGTGGCCCCGAGGGTGATCCTTATGTCCGATTGGACCCAAATCGGACGTGTGACCTTCTTTTGACGTTCTAAACACGATTTTGTCATCAGATTTCATTAATTTTGATCCTAAAATGGTGAAGTACTAACCCCGCTCAATTATGTTAGGTTCACCAAATCCTACCCGATTTGCACCGGATCTCACCGTACCGAACAGGAATCCTTGTACGCTACAAGTAAGTGGGGAGAGGACGTTTGGCCTTGTTTCAAGGCATTGTTTGGCATTCATTTAATTATATCTAGTCTAGTCATGCCATCAGGAATATGCTATGTAGATTAGTCATTCCTCACATTGTTATGCATATGTGCTATGTTTACTTTCTAAATGCCAATTGAATGAGATGTTTATATGTTGAATGTGGACATCATGGTGCATGATGCATTGATAGACTATATGCCGTAGTCGACTTGGAAACGAGTGCATTGGTGGCCCGTGGAATGGGACACGGAGACACTATGCAATCGTACTATTGTCATATAGGAGCATGCGGTATTAGGATTCTCACCATCCCGTGCTACGACCCTTCCCAACAGGGGTTAAGGTGTTGGGTTATCATTTGGGGGGAAGCAGTGGTCGCGGTCGTCGGGTCACTGTGGCGGTTAGACATAACGCCCGACGAGTCATGTAGGACAGTCGGCAACCCCGGTGGTACATTCAAGAGGGTCAATCGTACTGCTTTTAAATTGCTGGAGTCAGCACCTTTATTTTCAGTCATTTACATTTTTGTTGAGAGCCGGTGGATGGCATTGTCTTTACTTTTTCGAGTACTCACGGTGGGCCTTCTCCGACAGCACTATGGGCGTATCGCGGGAGGGAGTTCGCGGCTAGTACCCGGAGTATACGCGCACTGTGGTTGTAGTAGCACTAAAACCAAGGACTTAGTAATGTTGCTTAGGTAGATGTGATTTAAAATGTATAGCATGACATGTAGTGCATATGATGTGTTGTGATGTGTGGACTGCTGTGTGGTCCGTCTTTCTACTTACTGAGCTAGTGAGCTCATCCCACGTGTACACCCCCTTTTTAGATGATTTTGCAGGTCATTCATCTAAGGAGCATGGGGTGGGTCCCACAGTCGAGTTTCCTGAAGAAGACTGGTGGACCCCTGAGGAGTTAGAGCACGGCACTGACTGCTTGTGCGAGAGTTGTGCCGCGGGACAGCAGTTCTGAGGCCGAGCTGAGCTCCAGTTTTGAGGCCGTGCTGAGCTCCACTTCTGAGGCCGAGCTGAGCTCTACTACGTGATGCTGAGCTAGGCTCAACCCTTGATGCCGAGCTGAGCTCTAGCCTTGATACCGAGTCGAGCTGTGTACTCTGATTGTTTTGATGATTTCCTGTATATACTTGATATATGAATTGTACTTTTATTGTGTAATTATCATGCCTTCGGGCCCACATGTATATAATTATTGTATCACAATTTGGGTATCAAGTATATGGGATTTATTCACAGGTAAAACTTAGTCTTTCGCTGATCTGATGAACTTATATTAGTTGTGCGTATGCTGTGGTGGAATACAGTATCTGATGATCCTGACAGGTTTGGGTTAACCGGTGTTAACTTGGTCACTGGCCCGGTTCAGTGTGAACGGGGTGTGACAATATATGCTTAGTTTTTTTTTTCTTTCAGTTAATTCCCAAGATTTTGGCCTCTTTCATATATCCATTTCTTCCAAAGCTGATTTTTTAGCAACATGGTGCGTTCTAGAAAAGAGAAACTATTTTTTTCTAATATAGGGGTTGCGTCAGAATTGACAAACATGATGTTCTCTAAATAGTTGACAGGAATTTCAGATTAAAGCTTGACATTCAATTATCATATGACACTTTGGAGTGGGGTTTTCGTTTTTACGTTCTTTGCGAGTTTGGGTTCTCTCAAATTTGGATTGATTAAATTCATCACTTCCTGACTTCTACCAAATTGTTTACAACAATAACAATAACAACAATCATAACCTTATTACAAATTAATGGGGTTGGCTAGATGAATCCGAGATAGGAATAGGATTATAAAGAGACAACATAAGTAAGGTGAGGTGAGGTGAGGTACGAAATAGGAAAACGTAGAAGTCAAAGCATCACTAGAACATGCCCTATAAGGGGTTGGCAACTCAGGTCCTTATCCTCCACAAAACTCTATCTATGGTCATACCGCAATCTAGTCCTACCATATGCATATCTATTCTTACCACTTCATTAATATTCATTTTGGGCCTGCCCTTACCTCTTCTGGATCTGTCTAATTGAATTTGATCGCTCTTCTCACTGGGGCATCCATAGGTCTCCGTTGAACATAACCATACCACCTCAACTAGTTCTCACGGAGCTTGTCTTAAATAGGAGAAACTCCCACATTGCTTCTAATGTGATCATTCCTTACTCTATCACTTTTGGTCTTGCTGCACAGCATTTTCATCTCTGCTACACTCAATTTATTCAAATTACTTTTCTTGACTGCCCAACACTCTGCTCCATAGGTCATAACTGGTTATATAACTGTCTGATAAAAATTTCCCTTGAGTTTGATAGGCATACGTTTGTCACATAAAACTCCTGATGTACCTCTCTATTTCATCCATCTCACTTTAATTCTGTGGGCAACATCGTCCTTTATATCACCCTCTTTGCTAATGATGGATCCTAGGTATTTAAACACAGGCACTCTGAGGTAGTTCCCGATCTCCAAGTTTCACCACTCCATCCCTTCCACTAGTTTGCCGAAGGGGCACATCATATATTCTGTCTTCATTCTACTTACCATAAAATCACTTGAATCTAAACATGATCTCCACAGTTCTAATTTAATATTAATCCCTTCCACTATTTCATCTATCATAACAATATCTTCAGCGCATAGCATACACTATGGGACTGGGTCTTGGATGTGCCTGGTTAGATCATCCATAGTGAGTGCACGTTAATAGGGACTTAAGGCTGATTTTTGATGTAACCCAAATGAAACCGGGAATTCATTACTTCGTCCCTCTATCATTTTGACACTCGTCAACACTCCCTCATAAATGTCTTTAATAATATCCGCATAGTTAATCATGCCACTTTTCTCCTCTAAGATATGCCAAATGAGCTCTCTCGGTACTCTGTCATAAGTTTCTCTAGGTCAATGAAGACCATATGGAGGTCCTTTTTGTGGGCTCTAAATATTTTCATAAGCCTCAAAGGAGGTAAATAGCTTTAGTCGTGGATCTCCTTGGCATAAAGCCAAATTGATTCTTTGTTACCTTAGTTTCCTCTCTTAGGCGGGTTTCAATAACCTTTTCTCATAGTTTCATGGTATGACTCATTAGTTTTATGTCTCTATAATTATTGCAGTTCTTGATATCTCCTTTGTTCTTGTAGATCGGTACTACAAGCTTCTCCTCCAATCATCTGGTATTATCTTTGTACTTAAAATCTTGCTGAATAATGTAGTTAGCCAAGACACTCCAAAACCTCCTAGACTCTTCCACACTTCAGTCGGTATCTCATCTGGTACTGGAGTTCTACCTACATTCATCTTTCGCGGAGCCTCTTTAACCTCAATATCATTAACTTGCATTAGTTGTGCCTATGATGTATTGATCTGATGTGTAATCTTGTCCACTTTGGGGTCCATCCTGTTAGTCAAGGTATCTCCATTAAGTAGGTTATAAAAATAATCACCCATATCTTCATATTGTCTTCATTTCGTACAAGTACTCCACCATCCCCATTTTTTAATGCATCTAACATGGTCCAGATCCCTACTCATCCTTTCTCTTTTTGTTATCTTATATATCTCTTTCTCCCATCCCTTAGTATTAGGATTTTTAAAAATATCTTCATATTTTTTTGCCCTTGCACTCCCCACAATCTTTCCAGCCTCATTTCTGGCAGTGTAATATCTTGCGCTATCCTCTGCCTTGTTAGTCATCTACCATATTTTTAAATAGTCTTTCTTAGTCTTAATAGCGGCCTGGACCTCCTTGTCCCACCACCAAGTGTATTTAGGAGTTTGGCACCCCCTTTTGATAACCCTATAACCTCCTTGGCCACCTTCTTAATACAAGTCGTCATCTCATTCCATATCTCATTAGTATCCCCTTCATATTTCCACTTGCCCTGTCCAACCACTTTGTTAGTAAAGGATATTAAAGAAGCTCCTTGTAGACTCCCCCATTTGATCTTAGGACAAGTCTACTTTGCCTTCTTGCGGTGCCTCATATTGATATTCATATCTAGAACCATTAATAGATGTTGAGTCATTAAGCTCTCTCTAGGGATAACCTTACAATCTTTACATATCATTTTGTTAGATCTTTTAGACAGAAAAAAATTAATCTAGCTTGCATGCTGTCCACTTTTGTAAGTAAGTAGGTGTTCTTCTCTCTTTTCAAAGAAGGTATTTGCTATGCGCAGCTCGAACGGGTTTGTCTAGTAGCTGCAAGATCAAGATAGATTCATAACCAGTAATGGTTCAATGGTACCAAGGGCAATTTACAGGTTGAGAGTCAGCAGGATTACTAGGTGTCTAAGATATAGGTGGTGTATGCAGTCATTTCTATAGTGGGGATGCAGGTTTTCAAGGGAAATCACCAGGACAGGGTAGCGAGGGCAAGAACCCGGGGTGAAAATCAGATTTGGTATGATTGTATGTTGGTAAAGTGATTGTAGTTAGGGTAAGTGTATTGCAATAGAAAAGAGAGTAACCTACCAGAGCGAAAATCGGTTTAGGTGTAGTGGATTTGTTATAGGGCAAAAATTGTGGAGGAGGGGCAGAGAGAATCAAAGGGAAATCAATTGAGGGGGGGGGGG
>NC_056561.1:18955926-18957077 GCF_013358625.1 Macadamia integrifolia | reverse complement strand
CGCTGGTAGGGTGTAATTTCTCTTCTACATAGTGAATCATCTTCTTCTTCGCCCAAGAACGTAGTACACCACCCTGGTGTGTGAACCTCGTTAAATCTCTGTGTCGTACGAATCTATTGTCTCTTTATTATTCATGTTTCTTAGTGTTTGATTTTACATGTTCCAATTATTTTCATTAATAAATATAATCATAATCATGTCGTGGACTCCATTTGTATACAAAATTAGGGAAAAAGAAGTTTTTCACAAGGTCAATATATTATTGTTCTCTGACATTTACTATCCGAATCATGTGGCCATGCGAGCTCACACTCACATAAAGGATATCATTCTCCACACCATCATTAGTATGGCATGAGAGATTCTCCTCGACATTGATGTTATGGAGAAGCTCTCCCGAAAAAAATTCAAATGAAAAAGTAAAAGGGAGAATTAACAATTGCTCCTTCACTCCACTTTTCTTTGAATAACCATAAACAATTACTTATTGTACGCCAAAGGTGTAGCTCAATTTGCAAGAAACAATTCTTCACAGTTAACGGGTCTTGAGATCAACTCCCTCAAACCTATCCATCAAAGAGGAGGATAAAAAAATCTTCTTCCACTTTCTCCAACTAATTCTAGAATTAGGTTGTACCAGCTTTTGTCCTCTGTGTTTGTGTGGGGATAAGTGTTGAAGACTTATTTTATGAAATGGACTGTCCTACACGGCCGGTTTACCACGTTGTCCCTGTCGATGCAGGGACGGTCCCTTGATCTTTTGTCCGTTCGAAGAACCCTTTGAGTAGCTAGGCATCCAAATCCAGCTCACGCGGTGCTAAATTGCGCCAGATTTTGTCCTCCGTGGGTGGATTGCGCACCACCCAAAAAATCGTTAGCCCACTCAACTCCAACCCAACTGGTATCTCCTTCAATTGTGCAATGTGCTGCAGATAATAATCCTAAGCTGTCAAAGCACACAAATTCAAAGTTCCAGCTCAGCTGTTAATGGAGTAAGTCAATGGAAGGAATCCCTTGCCCTATCTCGGTTCAAGTATCCCATATTGTGCAGAAGTGCTGCTCCTCGGTTGGGTTTCAATCTAGATATTATGATCAATACCATAGAGTATCTTATTTTTATTACCAAGAAAAGAAAAAAAAAAAAAAAAAAA